>NC_056704.1:17241329-17242920 GCF_018831695.1 Puntigrus tetrazona
TATATATATACAAGGACAAAAAAAGTTTTTACTACAATACAGTATATGCTGTATATATATCGCCACATTAGGTACACATTATTAGTAATTATGCAGTTATTTGTATTATATTTTCCCTCTTCCAAAAAATTTGTCATTACCAATACGCAGTAATATATAATAACGAATTAATCCAGTTTTCTTTGTAAAAGGTATAACGTTTACTGTACAGATTTCAAAGTCAAGGGTTAATTAGTTTAAATATACATTGAACCAAACACCATCGTAACATATTAGTTGATAATTGAATACTTTATTGTTTACATAACATCCCATCTTTCGGTAATAAGAGCGCATTTTCAGCAGTGACAGAAATGTAACGACTGCACCACATTACAACATTTTAACTTGCATACTAAAACACTGCTAAAAACATACTGTGCATAACTGTATTAAAATGTCCATCCAAATAAAGAGTTATGCCTTCCCTTTGGTCACTACAAAACTGATCTCCATCAGAATAAATGCTACCGCTAAGACATCCTGCCTTACCTTTTCCATTCCCGGGCAATCAATCAATAGCGTTAACATATTTGTACAGATATAATCAAATGTCTGACGGATTTCCTGTATTAAGGTGTTGTTTACCTTTCTCTTCGATTTGAAGACATTGCAGCGGAACACATTGCTTTTCTTGTCTCTTGCTATGTAACTGAATATCTTCAGGTCCTGTGAGTCATGAGAGACGTAAAATATTCTGAAAAGAAAAAAAAANACAAGGCCAACGTGCTCCTCACCGACTCGGTCCCTTTGACATGTCATAAAACATTACAGAAATGCGTTAAACGTGCTCACTAGATTTCGAAAGCGCAACAGCTTTCGGAGTACAACAGTAAACGTCAGTGTTACATTGCATTGGCGTCAAACTGAAACTGCAGCAACGGATCCATTTCAGAACATACCGGTAATATATCTGTCATTGTTGTAATGCACTAAAACTGGACTGACACTAGTGAACATTGATGATGTTAATCAGCGTGTTCATGTGCACTGGAGAATGGTGGTTGCTATGGGGATTTCGAAAGACATTCTGTTTATTGTTGCAGCTCATTGAGCAAAATGATTTTGATGCGACATGTGCGTGCAAAATGAAAAAGGTCAGCAAACCCCCACAGGCCATGTCACACCAGTCATGAGCAAAATTAGTAATCGACGCCGTGTAAATAAATTGTGGTTAAATTACCTGAAAATGGGGTCCTGGGCCAGTGTCACTTGACTTTCATCCCAGCTATAGTCATGTTTCTAACATAAATATATAGCAATGCAATGCTTAGTCAAGAAATACGCTCATAATTCATTATATATACAGAATAAATGGCACAAAATAAGCAACATCAGAAATAATTGTTATGAAATTATGAGGAGAAAAAATAGGAACACCTCACCTTTTTCTTCTTGCGCAAAACCACCTTGACACCATCCACTGACACAATGAGGTTGACTTTCTTTTTCTTGATGTTCTTAATTTTAAACTCATACTGAAAATGACATAAAACATGGACAATAAAACACAAATCTTTACTTGAACATCTAAATTAAATAGTTTTATATA
>NC_056704.1:17243020-17246847 GCF_018831695.1 Puntigrus tetrazona
CATTTCAAGGCTTAAACAAAATATATTTTACATAGAGAAGAGAAGAGAAGAGAAGAGAGACTAATACAGGATAGAAAGCTCTATGAAAATCTTGCAGCTGAAGCACTTTGAAGCACTTTGATCCCCCAGCAGGCCTGTCAAAATCTCTAAAGGTAACAAGTCACGCACACACATACAAATTCCTGCTCCGTGTGATCAAGCAACAAATCCAACTTAATTTATCTTGGAAATTTACTTCAGTCTGAGAGGATCTGTGTGAGTACACGGTAGGTACATATAGAAATCTAGGATACACACGCGCGCACACACTGACCAATCAACCAAAATAATGCCAGTCATCTCCAATTTCCATTTGCTGTAGACCCCGCAGAGATCATTCATGGGAAATAACTAGGCTTTCTGTGCCCCACTGTCTGCGAGTATGTGTGTGCGTGATCTCTCTTTTATCAATGTGGATCCATCAGGATACATCCTAAACCATAAGCACGCGCTCTGCAGAGAATGTGATAAACATAGAGGAACAGGTTGTTTTTTTTCCCCAGCTAATGAGTCTTACGCCGCAAAAGAGACGTGTCTGAGAAAACAGCTGCTGTGGGCCAATCAGTAGTGATTACTCAGCACAGTCTGCGTCTGTAAGTGAAAGCGTCTGAAGAACTTACCCTGATTCTTCTCATGGCAGCGACAATTTCCATTCGACTGTTGGGTCTCGGGACATCCAGGCTGCCAACATACTGCGAAAGAAACACATGCTTCAATGTTCTGTTTAAACTCCGTTATTAACTGCACCGGAGGAATCGCTCGGTCTAAAATGAATGAGGCAGCTTCATTTACGCAAACACACTTTCTAGGTTAATGAATGCCAAGTTACTTTTGCATTCGCAGGACACCGCCGGCCTCATTTCCCCAATTCTATTTATGCTTAAACGTTCTAAATCAGCGACTCTATGCTTTGTTTTAAGGCCTATATTCATATAAAATTATGCCCATGCAAAAGCTGCTTGTTTTATAATGGTAAACGACAAATGTTCTTGAAATCAAACAATAATATGCATCAATACTGACAACAATAGGTCAAGATAAAAAGACTATTTTGCACTTTTGTGACCCTGGCTGTGAAAACCCAGCTAAAGTCAATTTTTATGATTTCCAGTTTTCTTTCATAAAAGCATCCTTTGTGAGGTTGCGCGAAAAATGCGACCGTGATATATATAATACTAAGCAAGGCCACGTCGAAGACTGCAATTATAGTGAAATAAGTGGTGAAAATTAGACTTTGATGCTTGTTATCTTGTAATTATCGTAATTAGCTTCAGAAGTGTCAGGAAACGAATGAGGGCAGAAATGACTTCGCTTACCGAAACATCACTTCCATTTTCTTTAGGAGATGTCAAATCTAGTTATATCTACAGTTTAAGGATTACGCTGATTATTCAAAATCGTAACATTTTCTATGGTTACGAAACATACTGTACGTCCTAATAAAGGTAAAAAAAAGTCCCTAAAAGTACAAAAATGGATCTATGATAACCCTTTACACAACATTACATATTTCTAACGTGAATAGATCTGTGCTAGCTGCAATTAACACGCTTAATTAGTGTTTACAAACAACACAGCGTTCTTTCATTGCTCGTAACGACCTGTTCTTAAGCTATACAGAGATGTTGACCTTAAATACTTATCTCCAGCTTCCACAGCCTAAATCCAGCAGAGAGGGACAGCACTACTGACAACAGTTCAGCAAAAATAGCAACTTATACAGCTGATTTAAGCTTTGAAAGACAAGACTGCAGTGTGACTGCGAATGTGAGCGGTTCTAGGTCTTGGCTTTCCAGCTTTGGCCAATAAAATTCCTGGAAGATAATCCTGCATCACAAATTGGAGCTAAAATTACCCGGCGATAGGCTTCAGAGTGGCTCGGTATACAAAGCTTTAGGTTTCCCGAGGCATTTAGCTGTCTGCAGATTTGAAAAGCTTACGGAAAATCTCTCTGGGAAAACACCACTATTTATGACATATAGACGAGACAACAGGCTGCAATATTTTTGAATATGAATTATGCAAGTGTGCGAGTATGTAGATTTATTCAAGAAACGACTGCGTTAAAAATAGACAGAGGAGTTATCTGGGATGTCCTGGCTTTCATTAATGGGCACTAATTAAATATTTATTAAGCAGGCGGTTTTATACAGGAAGGGACATTGGTTGCTATATGAATATAAGCAAGCAATATAAAAAAAGTCAAAAATACATTGATTTAACGTCACACATGAGCACAATGAACAGGTTTTCACTTTCTTTTTATATTTTGAGAGCTTAAAAAGTATCGATTGCAAAAGAATAAAAGCTATAATTCTGATTTTTGAGAATTTTGTTATTTATTATTAGCTTTTGAAGAAGCTTGATGAAAGCCAGTACGGCACAGCCAACATCAAAAGCATTTCTAAAAAAAAAAACAAATAAATTCAGGTATTATTATTTTAAAAAATCGTTTTTTTAGAAGAAAAAAGCATGCATCTACACCGCTCAAATAAGCAACCCTAAAAAACTTAGCCTAATATACATTACGTTTATTTGATATGACACCTAAAAGATATGTTTGCTACACGAAACCGAAATTAATTTCAATTTGACAGTGTCTAAATGCAAAAAGACACCAATTTCGCCGTCGACCCCTAAGTCTACTCTGTGACATTTTTATTCGTTGGTGCTTAATGTCATCGCTGCTACCCAAAACGCGGTTCTGACCGTCTCGCGCGCAATCGTCCCCCCGTTCGACGTGCACGCACACGCCACACGACTACGTAAAAGTACCGCTCGACAGAATAACCGGCTGCGTTTACAGCAGATGCGGCTCACCTTGGCTTGGAAGTGTATTCCGTGTTGATACGCTTCCTCGTTGTGAAGCGGGACCCGCGAATCCGCCACATCGTCCACCAGGTTGTACCTGTTTCTCCCGTGCATTTTCATTGGGACCCGTCCAGATGCTCGGCGAGAAATTTCATCAGCCAGTTCCCGAACTGCTGCCAACTCAAAAAAAAAAGAAAAAGAAAAAGGCGGCTCCGGTTTAACCGGCGGAAAACGAGTCGCGGATACAAGAGCGGTTCAAAGCGAAAGAGCCCATTATAGTAGCAGCCCGGGAAAAGCTGAATGAAATCACAGGCGCTTCGGCACAAAAGAAATGGGTTGGGCGCCTCTCTTTCCCCCTCTCTCAGCCCGCAGACATCAGCTGCGTTTATGCGAGTCTGGCTTCGGCTCAAGTCGTTCGAGTGCCTCGGCTAGAAGTTTATTAAAAGAGGCGCTGCGAGTGATTTCTGGATTGCCAGTGACAGGTTTTTATTTGCGTTGCTCTCTTCAACCTCTGGTGCAATTAACGCGGAGCAAAGTTCCGTCTGCTTTTAGGAACAACCTTCGAGTCTTTCAAACGCCTTATTTAGCATAATAAAAGCAGCACTTCCTTATAGTTCATAGATGGATTACAACACAATGCAGCCAGTTCCCATGGGCTTTATGCAAAATACCACAGGTTACAAAAAACATTGTGACACTTGATTAGATGTTGGTTTTTTATGGCCTACATATATTTAATACATTCTGTTGCCCAGATTTGTTTTGGCTCAGCTCCTCAGTGAAGAGATCTTAAGGAGGAGACTTTGTGGGAAGAATGAGTCGATTCATTTTTTAGCTACTTTTTACAGCAATATTTTGACACACACTGAATTTTAGCCGCTCTAGATAAATATATACACATATGAATGAATTTAATTGGACATTTGCACCATTATCACCAAGGAAATACAATGAATAATATATAAATAAATATTTTG
>NC_056704.1:17246947-17351872 GCF_018831695.1 Puntigrus tetrazona
AATTAATCCATTAAATATACAAAAATTAGAATTCAGTCACAGTCAATAGGGCATTTCTGTCAACGTTCAAGTTTTCCTGAAGTCACAGCCCATTACTCTTGATTAATTTATCTGAGTGAAAAGCTTATTATGAACCAGTAAATAACCAAAGCAAAGGAAATCAAAGACTTTGTACTTAAGCTATCTATCATCATATATCTATCCATCCATCTATCTATCTATCATGTGTAGCTCTTGCATCATGCAGCTAAATATAATCATCAGTTCCTCTTTTCGTTTTCTCTATTTTATTGTGATGGAAAAATACAATTTTGGACATAAATTGCCTCCATGCGTCGCTCTCCTTCTTCACAGCTAGAATGAAATGATTACCTTTTACTGAAAATGCTGCTCACATGCATTTTAACTATATGAGTTGCCTAGGAAACAAAGGGTGGCTCATCTTACCCCTGCAGCTCATTTTACTTCCTGCTCTCCCCCAGTCGTTAATAGTCTTCTGTGTATGTGTGTGTTGGGAAATGTTATAGTGTTACATTACTTTTGCAGGTCTTACACATTTAATGCTTTTACTTATAAGCTAGCTCCAAATTTCCAATTAGAAAAGCTTTTTGTTATTTATTGTTATTTATTTATTTATTTATTTGTTTTCAACCTGTGGGTAGATGTTGCGCTTTGCATTGTATCATCATTCCTGTGTGTTTATAAATAAATCTGAGTCGGACCGGTAATGTTTAAAGCAAAGTTTAGAAAGAGAAGCGGAGTGGAAAATAATTGGAATCCACTGATTACATAGATGTTTACAGACTGGCCGTGTATCTTTCAAAATCTGTCAGGTGTCTCATGACCACTACCTGGTGACAAATCAATGCAGTGCGGTCCAGAACACTCCTGCGGTCATGTGAATAGCTGCTTTCACCTCAATCTCTGAAGTCATTATCTGTCTTTTGAGGGGCATTTCTTTGTGATTGCCGCTAACCAAACTACTACCATATTGTCATTATCCATATGAGGCTATAATGGGGTTATTCGCTTTGCTTTTCAGTTCTCAGGCGGTTTGCGTGGTAGTAATTCCAGGAGACCTTATTATTTCAAGCAGTGCTCTTACAGCAGACGTTTCCTTGTATG
The DNA here is from genome assembly GCF_018831695.1 of Puntigrus tetrazona. NCBI lineage: Eukaryota > Metazoa > Chordata > Actinopteri > Cypriniformes > Cyprinidae > Puntigrus > Puntigrus tetrazona. The sequence goes on from NC_056704.1 coordinate 17,248,073, forward strand.
TCATGAAAGCGATTTAGAAAGAAATATGGGTTTTAGATGCTTGTGTATAACAAAAATGGATTATTCTGCATGGTACATTCCTATGGACAGAGCCTCTCACAAAATAACACATTAAAAACATTTCTATTCTTCACTTATTCCCCTCTCTACTGTGTTCTTTAGTCTCGTGTAAGAGGCTGCAGTGTAAAGCTGGAATAAGCCTAGATGTTATGAGATAGCCATCAAACCTATTTGATATGTCTCAAATTGATTATGGTTCTGATAAGTATCTCTTTTGAGATGCAAAGGCTGAGGTGACAGGCCTGAGATACTAACTCTTGGAGCAAAATACAGAAAAACAAAACAGCTGTCTGCCAACTTTGAAAAGATCCTTTGAAACTCACTTTAAAATGCATGATGGTGCTATTATAGTCACTAAAATGAGAAAAAAAATAAACAAGCAAAAAAAAATATGTGTTACCCTAATACAGTTTTGACAAGTAATGATATTTTAAACTAATTACAAGCATAAAAAATTTCACTTTTTGAAGCTGAACTATAAAGCGAACTATAAAACTGTAATGAAAAGATATTATACAAGTGTTAAAAAGAAAAAAATCTGATATCAAGTGACTAGAGACACATCGGTTCTACATATGTGCATGATTTTTACTATAAAATAAAATAAGCATTTTACTAAAAAATGAGATCATGTGTTTTGTTTTTTTATCCAAGGTAAACTTTTGTTTATGATAGAAGAATCAAACAAGACCAACTGAAAAAGACTCAGCATAGAAATAAATAATGGGATAAATTTGATATGCAGAGAAAAAAATCCATATCCATTTCCTTTTTAGCTGGCACATATAGTGTTTCACTGTCTCTTTCTTTTCAGAGTCTTCTATCACGTCCTTGAGGAAGGCCTGTTAAAATTGGCCTGTAATCCATTTTCAATCATATCAATTAAAATTAATAAAAATGCAAGCAACAATCTAGCTTCCTTTTAGCAAGTATATTGAAATAACCCCAGTATTAGAAAATGAAATAACATGTAATTGGATGTACTGAGAGACAGTTTTCATTTTGCCAACTTGAAAGAGGCGGTGGCGGGAATTAATTCATGCTTCTGTGTCTTCAGGCTTCTCTTATCAAATCCAGTAGTGGAATGAGCCATTTACACATATGTGATTGAAAATTGTGTATGAGTGTTAGCCAGCACTGGCATACTTACAATGCTAAAGATAGATAAATGATAAGCATTTTGCATATAACATAATAATTCCTTGTCACTGAACAAGTTTGCCAAAACTTAGATATGTGTATTTTAGTTGCACACTTAGTTCAAGCTGCAAATGCATGACATGAAATTCTTGCTTTTTCTTGAAACAGCATCCCTTGCAGTTCATCTACTGTCTTTGCTGTGATATTTGTGTGCATACTGTATATGCGTCCTTCGTCATTCTTATTATCCTGTCGTTGCATGACAAAGTTGTAACCATAGAAAGAAGAAGTTTCTAAATGCGTCTAATCATACACGCTCTTGGAAGGGGCACAAATATTTGCTTTTAGTGGGTTACAAAGCATTTTTTAAACCGTAAGTTTCATCAAAGGTGAATGTACTAACATCAGCTTTTGAAATGTCAGTCTACAGTGTTGCCCCTAAGCACAATTTGCTCCATATTGAGCAATCTTTGTCTTTGCCAGCTGTTCTTCCTTTCTGTCAGCTCATATGCAATTAACTTTGTTCCACGGTTAAAAATACAGGACGTTCCATGTTTGATTGGAGCTGTAAGCAAACTCTCTGAACTCAGCTCTGTAAATGTCATTGGCTCAAAGCCCTTTGATGAAGCCGTCACTGTCAGCTTAATATTTTTGCCTACTTTCTGTATCTTTTCAGAGTTTCGTGGTATTTGTGGAAATCTTCGCTTCACCATAGCCTGCCATTATAAGCGCCTGATTAGAGCAGCTGTAAAGGAGAGATGATTTTTACTGCCAAACAGGTGTATTCAGATGGCGACAGCACAGCAGCATGGACGTGCTGGCTGAAATGGGCTAGATGGAGACAAATGGGATGATCTTTTTCCTCCATCCGTCGCTGTTCATGTCTCTTTGGTTGCATTAGTGTGTCTCTTTAGATTGCTGACCCTCCTGTCTATTGAACATCACGTGCAAAGACAGCAGAAGAGGACAAATGAATAGTAAAAAAAGGGAGAGTAGGTAGGGTAGAGGCATACCCTGTACCTGGAGAACTGTGGATTGTATTATGGGACCATTTATTTGAAACAGCCATGCAATTTTTTTCAGAGATTAATTTTAATTTAAAAGGGACAGTTAGAACCAATTTTAAATACCTTCACTTTCTGACCCTTATGTCATTCAGTAACTTCTATGCATTACTTTGATGTTTTGAGAAAACTAAACTAAAATGAATTGACAATATAATATAATAATAAATATAATAACACCTCAATTATAAAGCAAAAATAATGTAAAAATATAATGACAAATAAATTAAATGCATTTTCTTTTATTTATTCACTTTTTATCAAATTTATTATAAAGCTCAAAATAAATGAATCTTTGGAGAATGTGTCCCAACTGTTTGGATAACAATATTATTCAAAATATTTTCATTTATGTTTAACTGAAGAGAATAAGCACTTTATATAAGCAAATGATATTAAATTTTTATGTGGACTGTCCTTCCCCAAATATAAGCTCAGATACACTGGATATTATTAAGTACAAACAAACACATTTAACTATGAATACAAAACATTTAGTAACATCATCCATTTTAGTGGTCACGGATTCTGTAGATTCCCTTTATGCTTTTTTCATAGCTCATACTAACTTGACTGGCCTTTTAAATGAGGATGCAAAGAGAGAGAACACCTCTCTCTCTACTCAATGTCTCCCTCATGCATAAAGTATAATTTCCAGCTGTAAATTTTTCCTTACACTGGAATTGAAAGGAAGAGAGGGGACTTTACTCCGCTCCTGATGAGTTCATACATTTTGAAGTGAGGCTTTGTCAGTTGAGAATTAGTACACTGCATGCACGCTCTCTTAATGTTCCAGGAGGCGGGCTTCATCAAGTCTTTCTCAGAGTGAGGTGAAATAGAAACTTTACACCCAGAGCTCTCTGTGTGTGTGAGAGAGAGAGAGAGAAGGAGGAGAAAAAGAGAGATGATGTCAGTAAGAAACATTAGCCATTCTTCATTATGGCATAGTTTGCTGAAAATTGGATTGTAAGGGTAGAAAACCCAGGTCTCTGAGGTGGGAGCGATTGAGAGTTTGTTGAAATGAATGGGCTTCTTTTTGGGGGTCTTTGCTACGCCGTTCTCCTCCCAACTCTTTTAGCAATGGCGGCCGCTTGTCACATTGGCGCTGGAGTTAACCATTTAGGCGTTATTTTTAGGTGTCAGGGTCACTCCTGCACTTCTGTCAGAAACCACACTTAGCGTCAGTATGCCATTATAAAAGGCCCATAGGAATTTATTATTAAATTATATGTTGGAGTAATAATATTGCCATATAGATTACCAGTGTAAATTTCAAGTATTTACACAATATACACATTTATGAACACGTAACCCCTGCCTGCCCTGTAAATAATACACAAGATATAGTGAGCAGATATAGTTACAATAATAGTTTATCGAAAAACATGGAATAAGTATTCTGTAGAGGCAAATTTGTAGGAGAGGATGGCACTAAAACCAACCCATTACTATCAAAACTAGCCCAATGCTTTTCACATTAAAAATCTCATTCAATTTAGGGTAAAGTAAATCTTTTTTTGGCAGGTTTCCCCTGATAAAAGTACTGCAACACTGTTCTGTAAATAAAAGAAAAAAAAAAATAGAAAATAAATACAATAAAAGTTGCATCAGAAGAAGCTGTATATCATTTTGGTTGTGAAAATGTCACACAGGCTCTTGTGCATTTTTACGTGACCGATTAAATCCATGCTATAGAGTGTCTTTTTCATGAGTTGCTTTCGTGAGTGTGGAGAGTGATACCATTTTTAGCGATTAAAAAAACATTATCCCTCGTTCCCAGTGGAAAAACGTAGTGCCCTAATCCCTTCAAAGTTTACCCCGGAGTGGGAGCTTTGAAGGGTGTGAGGGCCAAACAACTGTTTCTTGAAGAAGAGCTCTTTTGCGTCATCATGCACCTTCAGCCACATGGAGTATAGTCATCACAGCCACCAAATCTGTGCAAAAGGATAACAGTAGGCCCTCTTTGAAGTGGCTCAGTTTGAGCTCTTCATTTTGGAATGACCCTTCAGTATAAGTGGCCACATGATTGTTTTTACTCTGAAGTAATGGCTTTATATATAACATTTGGAGGCAGCACCATGTGTTCCTACTTTTTTCAGTAGATAAAGATCTCGATGGCTTCAGAAGGCTTGGAATGCAACAGCTTTTTAATGGTCAGTTTTTTCAGCCCACACCTGTGGCTGTACTTTTATTTGCCACTTTCGTTTTATGTGACAGAAGTGGGAGTAAGAGCGTGTTGCTTTATGCACTTGTACATATAACCTCTAATTTACTCAATATAGGGTCCTTTATAATCTTTTAAACATGCAAACATTACAATTGAATCTCATTGCAAGCGAATAAAACCTTTGAGTCTTGGCCTTATCATTCTATCTTGCTTTTGAGCAAAGGGCCTTTATGAAACCTTTAAGTGCACTTGGCTCATGAGTCCTATGTTTTTCTGTTGTGTTAATACTGATTGATAGTGACAGGGAGCAGGGTGAAGGTTTCCGGTGGAATCTGTTTTATTTAGTACAAGTTCTGAGTCTGACTTTTTCTTTTCATTTAATTCACATGGAATCTGCGCTCTGGTAACTGCATTCCAGGGGTTTGATGAATGCGAGTATCCACTCGGTTTGAAAGATACTACGACCGTAAGAGGGGTTGATAAAGCATGTTGTTGCTACTCTAATAAATGCACGATTTGATAGAGGACTGGTGCAAGCGATATAATGCATGGACTTAGAGCTAATGGAGATTTAGCTGCCAGTGTTGGTATTCTTCGTTGGTTTTTAGGCAATGAATGTGGAGCACTATTTGGATTTCTAAAGATTTAATTAGATTCTACTTGAGTATTCTTTTCAATGTCTGACTTCAGGTATTCAGCCGAGTGCTTTAAAAACACTTTCAGGCTGGCAACAGGTAGAAACAGTCCAAACTATTTTATAAAGATTTTGTCTGTCGTAAATAAGACAAATCAAAACTGTTAAAAGACATAATCAGAGACTTCAAAGCATGCACATGTAGGTGGAAGAGAAGACCATTATTACAAAATTAATATAAGCGATCCAATAGCATCCATAAACCATTCAATGTGCGTATTTATCAAATATTTATTATTGATCAAGTATGATTAGTCTACTTGTTTATCACCACGATATTTGTCTACATGCAAAAAGTATAATTATAAATGCCACTTTGATGACCAATATTTGTTCAATAACATAGGAATAATTCAATAACATAAAATCAATAAATATGGCATTTTAGGTTATAATCCATATGAAATAAGCATAACCAGGGTACCATAAGCCCTTTAATTTTTTTATGTTCTATTGTGATTATTTGAACAAAATGTGTTTGAAAAAACACATTTAAGATTGCCAAAAAATGTTCTTGGCAGTTAAAAAAAGGCAGGAATGGTAAGCAATGGTCCATTCATTGAAGCCAAAGTGTTTTTAAAGCATTTTATACAATTGCACCTTAAGTACACAATATCTATTTAATTTAATTTACACTTTATATGTGTGAGAGAGAAATATTTGTGGAAATTATAGTCCTCTAATAGTCAACTCATTTTCAGATCATCAGTCAGCTTCTGTAAGCCATAGTTTACAGAATTCATCTTCTCCTTAACACCACTATTTGCTTTATTCATTTGGATTGGTTTGGCAGATATGGAAATAAGAGGTGGTATTTATGGCATGAACAACATAATAGGCCATATAATGATATGATGCAAGACGACACCACACCAAACTCCATGATCCCCCTTTGAGAATCTATTAAAAACTCTGGAAGAAGATCTTAAGAAAGACTCTGCCTCAGTTGCATTTCTGCTTCTAACTTTAATCTCTGATGTCAACTGTTAATAGTGTTTTTGTAGAAATTTATTACACTGTTTAATGCACCCTTATTTTTGTACAAATTTTCCTTGTTTTATTTTTTGTACCATAGGTTATTTTTCTGAAGAGAGGGCACTGCCTCCTTTGAGTCTTCTGAGAATGGAAGCCTCTGATGATATCTATGTAGCCTTTTGAGGGTTGGGAGTGATTGAAGTGTTCTTAGTGAGGCCCCAAAAAGCCATGGGGGCTGGGCAATGGGACTTACTTGCCTTCTCAGGCGGTAGCGGTGCTTGCAGGTGCATGCTGATAAGCAATAATGCTGACAAACTAAATGAATGAATGCATAAATAAGAGAGTGGGGCAGATCCTTAGATGTGTGCAGTTAGACAGGTGTCACACTGAGGTATGGTGTCTTTGTAGGCTGTCCTCATTAGCAGGCTTCTTGGTCTGCTTTTTACAAGTGAGTGCTCTCAGACGAAATGGCTCCTACAGAAGGACCATGAGTGGTTTCTTGCAGAATTTTCAGAAAGTTCTTACCCTTGGAAACTTGGCTCAGATAACAATTCTGCAAGGGGATGCCAGGAGCACTCAGATAGAGGCTCTGGATGAGTCCATTATGTATGTAAGGACACAGGGTTGGCTAATGTTTTAGTGACAGTGTTTTCCTCAGAGACACTAAACAGCCCAGAGTCAGTGCACAGACAACTGTAAATGTGGCCATACATTTGGCCTTCCTTTTTCTATACCATGAGACTCTAAATGTCCCAATAGCAGAAACATGAATTATGACATAATACAAAATATGAATTCAAAACACTCCTATGACAGTGTTTTCTGAACAAATCACTGCAAAGGCTCTAAGTCACTCTCTCAGAGGAAGAGCTGTTATTAAATCCTCATCTGCTCTCGGATACTCTTTCATATGTAAATCATAGAAATTTATTAGCTTCTGGCGACTTTGTTGTTACTATTCTCTCACATTTAGCATTATTCAAAACCTTTTCTAAGAGTTGCTATTATTGATATAGCTCAGCTTACCTGGTGGATGATCAATAAGGGCCTTATGAATGCCTCCTTGAGTTTATTTTTAATGTTTCAATCTGCTGCAGGGGCAATTTCACATATGAAATGATGATTTGATTGTCTGCAGGGAGTCTATTAATTATTAAGTTCTTCTAAGTATTGTTTAAAAACTCTGAGTTGTTTTTCCGGGTTTATAGTTTGCAGAAACTAAAATCATATTCTATACACTCTCAGAAATAAAGGTACAAAAGCAGAACCTTTTTAAAGTACACTTTTTGTGCTGTATTAGGTTGAAATATGTACACTTTAAGTACTATGTCATGTAGCTTTCACGATACCAAAAATGCTTACCCTTTAGGTACAAACATGTCCCTTCTGGAAAATTTACCATCCTGTGCGACAGTTTGGCGAAACCAATTACAGCTATATTTATATAATCGGTGTTTTCATCTATACAATAAAATGTCAGATGCACCTGAACAGCTGTTCTTGTTTAGAAAGGGTTCACATAAACAATTATTATCTAATTTGTTTTCATTGAAAATTTAAACACATTAAGAAATGCGTGTTTAATGTGTTCAAATGCTATTTGATTTCTTAGTCTTAGTTTGAAATACTTTGATTTACTATGAAAGTGGAATAAAGAAACTTTCAATTTATGCAGAGTTTGTAAGAACAGGACAATATTTAGTCAAGATACAACATTTTTGAAAAACCTGGAATACAGAGAAAAATTATATAATAATTTATATAATAATAATAATAATAATTTAAATTTATATATGTATACCATGTCCAAGTCAAGTCAAGTCTAACTTATTAGTTCAAACAGCTTATTAATTATGAAATATGCTTTTGGCATAAAAGAAAGTTGATAATTTTTTGACCCATGAAATACTTTTGTTGCCTATTACTTTAAAAAATACACACCTTAGCTTCTTATATGTGGTTTTTGTGTTCATAGGATGAGAGATATCATATATATATATATATATATACATATATATATATATATATATATATATATATATATATATATATATATATATATATATATACAGCAATAATACTAGTAATAACAATTCATAATAATAATATTAAATTATCATCATCATCATCATAATAGATTTTTAGAATTTTTTTACTCTTTATTATTCCACTGAACATATCATTATGATCTGTGTATGCTCTAGATTCATGACTGAAAATGAATTTCTTGGGATGTATATCAATTATAAAACTAAACGGTCCTCGTGTCCCACCATTACAGTGTGCACACCATTGATGCTCTGAAACATTTCTATTCATCTGCACTTAGTATTATGTATGTTGGGGCTCTCGATTGCTTTATCTGTGACCCACACAGGCCTCCATTTCTAATTTTTCTGATAAATAACAAGAGCAAGAACTCCTCCTCCCTGATATTATACGGCCCGAAAAGCCAAATGCTGCCGTAACACTGAAAGCGCTTGCTTCTTGTACATACAGATGCGACACCTACTCTGTATCAGAAAGAATTGAAATGAAACAATGAAAGGGTTTTGTCAAACACTCCCGTTCGAGCTTGATCGATGCCAGCATCCTCCTTGAGAAAGGCCCCATCGTTCTTTGCCATAATCTTCCCTGTACCTTAAGATTCGCTTCTTGCTGGAGTGCAGAAGCCAGTCCTGCCTCCTTTCCTCTTATCTACATATGCAGGCTATCCACAATCCAGCCCCATCCACCCAGATTATCCTAACTATGGGTGAAAAAAGGGCAGCCCTCAAAAGAATTCCAGTCTGTGTTTTTGCTCACCACGCATAAAAAAAAAAAAAAATGTTCCATACAATGTCACTTTGTAAAGAAAACAATTAAGTGACCATAATTTAGATTTTAGTATTACAACTATAAATTATTGAAGATTTATGAGAAAAATGTATAAAATGTGGTCATGCAGTGCTGAATAACGAGAAAACTGTTGGCGATGTGAGTCTGGTCCTTATTTCAAATGCATGAGGCTCGAAGGGGATTTGACTAATTTAGCATTCAGATTGCAAATTACATACATTATTCCCTTCAATTGGAAGCTTTAAATCCCACTCACAGTAACACACTTGCTGTATAAATTGCAACCTAATATATCGTTAGGTCTTTGTTACCTCTCTCAGAGACCCTGCCTGTTTCACTCATTTGGTGTGTGGGCTGGCTTTCCGTATGTAGTATTCATAAATGTAGGAAGGGCCTTATGACTGAGGGACATAAATACACTTTGCACCAGTGTAAGGGTATTCATATGTGCCTAGAATTATATGGCCACCAGAATGAACTCAGTGGCAAGTAGCATTTTAGCCAGAGCATTGGCAAGTTATTTTGTGTCTTTTTCTGTTAAACAGAGCCTGGCACATAATTAATCGCTGTGTGACTTTTGAGCAACAATGGTTGGATTTCTTAGAATGAATTAGTGTTTTTGAAATAATTGGAATGGATTTAATGAAGAGGCAGTTCTTTGTTTCACTCCTGAATGGATCAACTGGTGTATTTAGCCTCCACAAACCAGTTTCACATTAATAGATAATGGTGTCAGCGATTAATTAAAGTTAGTGCAAGCAGTGTATCAGGCTTGAGCTGAAAACGCCAGTCTTTTAAGCCAAGCAGTCCAGTTCGTCAGACAAATTAAAAATTTTAGCTCTGTGTCTATGACCTTACGTGACACCTGCAGCGTTTACAGAGGGTTGATTACAGTAGATCTGAAAATAAGTTGACTATTAAAAAGAACAGCTGAACATCAAGTTCAGAGGAGCATGAAAGTCGACTGCATTCTTAGGAAATGCAATTTTATTAAAATAATAATAAAAATAATACTCCTACACTGTTAATGTAAAATACAAAAATAGAACTTCTTGTTGTTTTTATCCATTTCTTGATGTAAGTTATAATGCTGAAGTATACTGTATATGTATTTTATTTAATCAGTTAATCAGTTATAATTTTTTTGCTTTATTGTATGTAATAATGTTTGTGTTATACATTTCTGTAGTGGATGCAAACGCTATTAATCTTCTGGGATTTTCCAGTGTGTGGATTATTTATCAGCCAAATCTGCAGTGTTTGAAAATGAATCTTCTTAAATGTTTTGCCTCACTTTGAAAGATAATAAATGAGAGAAATTTGGCCATGCTGTAATCACCAACTGTCTTCACTATGATGAAGAGCAGGCAACATCTTCATTTGGCCATTTTAAAACTGACAGCTACATTAATTAAATTATGACTATTCTAATGAGGATTCATGAATAATACGTAGAATACAAAACTGAGGCCATAAGTCCTCAATTAGCATAACTTCTCTCTCATTTTCCTATGTAAATTTGTGAATTAAAACCTTTAAACTAGGGCCTGTGTTGGTATAACGAGCACGCCTACTTCTAAATATTTTTAATCACTGATAAACAGGTTTCCGAACAAATGAAAAAATAATGAAATGAAGTTAAACAGAATATAAATTAACCCAGCTGAGGCTCTCTGAAATAAACATGGCCACAATAATTACAGACACATCAATGGACTTCTCACCTATTAAAATAATTTATTTTCACAAATAATGCAATTCCCTTTCTAACATGCTCCAGGAAATTGTCCTGCTCTTCTATATCCTGTTGGCCAGTGGTTAAATTTGAAATGGAAAACTAGGGCACTAATTAGTCCAAAATAGTGACTTCTAGTTTGTGAAAACCCATTGTGTCACACGAGTTGACAACAGATTCCAAGCAAACAACCCACCAAGCATGCTTGAGCATCAGCTCCCAAATCCGTATTTACTTCAAAGGCAATATTGGACTTGTAGGTTGAACTGACTATAAATAAAACATCTATGGTGGTGTGAAACGAACATTCCCTGTGTGCTTTGGAGGAAACATAAGAATCCCTCCTCAGCCATACTGGCTCTGACAGTGATTGTGAATTATGAGAAGAAACAGGAGAGAGGTTATAGATCATGTTTTGCGTATTGCAGTCAGAGAGATCAATTGTGTGTCTGTTGAAGTTCGAACACTGTGCATTGAAGTCATCTTTTGCTCTGAGATGAGGTCCTGGAGGAGGCAGAATGGACAATTAAACAACAATACAGATTGAATTTGTTTAAAGTACTTCACTGTCAAAGGGGCAGTAGAAAATTCTGAATAGGTGTCTCCATAGAAATCCAGGGCTATTTTGAACACCTTTGCTAGCGTAAATGACTGCAGTTCAATAACTGTAAAATTACCAGAGGAAACATTGCACAGCTTGACTCTTTTTACCCTGTTTTATCAATATTCCTCAATTGAAAGCACCTCAAAAGCTTTCCAGCAATTTGAATGTGTGTGCTGGTTCCCCGATCCATCGATTGGACTAGGTAACCTTCTTTGATGTGTGGATGACGCTTTGGAAACGCTAAACTATTTCCAAAGATTTGATCCAGGCCACTCAGCAGTAAGGCGCAAAGTTCCTGCCCTACACATTACACTAAAAAGCAAAGCCATGTTTTTGAAGTCGTATATTCTAACCTCTCTACATAAATTAAATAATTTGCCCTCTTTGCTGTCCTACCACGTAGACAGTTGATTATGACATGACCCCAAAGTAATAACTTCAGAGAGGTATCTAGAGGTGACCCGGAGAGTGCACACATGAACTTGCTTTTGTCAGGCGATCTGTGTGATATGCACACTTGAATTTTAATTTGGCTGCGAGAAAGAACATAGACAAATGAGACATGCGCTGGGATGCTCAAGGATAGCGTTGCTCGGATCACGAGCCAAGAGACATCTCATTGCATTGAATTAATTTCATTTTCACATGTTCATAATAACTTGTGGCTACGCGCGTGTCAGCTGTTTTCTAGATTTAACTTTGAGCTTTCTTGAAGCAGAGGTGCGGTTGGCGTTGAGTGACCGAGTGAAGACAGTAGAAGAAGTCCTTTAGAATTCCGTATTAGTCAGCGCCACAACAAAAAGTCACAAGTACTCTGAAGAGATAAAGCATAAGTGACATTCAGATGGACATGATGTTTCTGTTGATAGCATCCAAGCTTTTGATTGCCCACCTTTCAGCGTGTAACACAGATAAAAGTTATCTCTGATGTAAAGTATAATTAGTTAAATGGATTTACAAAGCGGTATTATGTCTTTTTTGTCCTTGATGTAACATTCTGGCTTTTTACGTTAATCTCAATCAACAGCATCTGTAGAAAAATGTTGATTGGCAATTTCTCATTCAATTATATATTGTATATAGATTTTTAATTTAAAAAAAAAAAAGGAAATAAATAATGTAATCAAAAATTCATTGAGGCAGATTGGACCGATTGTTGGAGGATTTAAAAGCAGAAAATGTGAAGCGATATTTAACATAATTATGCTTTCAAAAAAATGTTGTTAACACTATTATTAGATTTTTTTTTTTTTAGACATGGTGTGGTCATGGTGATGAAGTTGCAAAACTAGATATAACTATTCACAGAAAAAGTAATTTTTCCATACAATAAAGTGAATTATCATTTTTTTTTTAGACATTGATGGAATATTTAGAGTTCAATTAATACTAAATTAAGCTTCTCGAAGCAGCATCAGTGGTTGAAATTGTTAATCAACACTTTCTTTTCCTTATTTATTTATAATGTTTGTCCATTGTTTTACTATAAATAAGCAAAAATCAGTTGCAAGAGAGACATTTACAATAGAAATGAGTAGGGCCAATTTTGGAGGATTTAGTTTAAAAACATTATATAACATTATATATATTTTAGCTTTTTACACAGTCATTTTGACATGCTGTTATTTCAAATATAACCGAAAAGCCAACCACCATATTGATTATGCTTTGTGGAAATACAATTTTTAAATTCTTTTTAATTTACCTCAGTCACTTTCATACTTAAATATCTCACTATGACTTTTTAAAATAAAGAACTCAATTGTAACATACTATTATAAACACACCACGTATAGTCTGACCAATGTAAAAGCATGTTTTGTTTTCTTCGACAATGTTTCTATTAAATAGCAAAAGGTGAGAAAAATGCTTTTGACAAAATCGTCTGGTAATGGCTTTGCTGCATCAGCTAATGGGAATCACTTAAAAGCTCTGTATCAATCTGATATAGTAAAGGTGTGTTGTGAAGTAAAATCCTCTGACAAATCTAAAGCAGGATCAAAATGGCAGTCTGTCCAGATCAGGTTGCGACTCCACTCCAGAAAAATTCTATCCGTGCTGTTTATTTCAGGAGTGAGTAAACTATGGACATAACACCAGCTGAGTCTGAGGCTACACCTGGGCCAACTGCAATTTTCCCAACTGATGGAAGGCCCCTGGCCATCACCCTGAGCTAAGAAGTCTAATTAATGACATGCACAAATAAGATGCATGACTCATGAATATTAAATAGATCTAAATATATCAAGCATACTGTCTATGCAGGTTAATATCAAATAAAAAGAAGTGGTACACTGTGTGGGCTAATTTCAGCAGTGAAAGCGGAATGTTGTTATAAAAGTGAAGGTAGAAAATCTTTTAATCCTAGATGAAGCTTTAATTTGCATGATTGTATTATGTAAATAGAACATTGAGAAAACCTTTTTTTAATATTTAAATATTTAAGATATTTAGTATGATATTCAGTAATTAGGAAAACACGTGGATTGAGTCATGTGGATACATACCTGAGTGTGAAAGCAAACTTTTCAAATGAATGAATCTTTGTTTTCTTCATGAAATGGAATCATTACAAGACATGTCCTGTGTATATGAAGTGATGATTCCTGTGAAATCCAGTCACTTTTTGATGATGAAGAAAAGGGTTTATTTGTCAGCAGCAAGGCTGACAAGTGCTAAAACAGATGACAATGTGACTGTACTTTATTGCTGTCTTCAGTTGCATCAGAGACAGAGAAAGGAAACGTTATTACATTGAAGATGCCTCGTTTTTGCACATAGTGGGACTACTGACAGGAAAGGAAAACAACAGAAAATCTCTAAAAATATTCTATTTCCAAAACTGTTTTATGTTGTTAAAGGCAGAGCACATAAATATCATCCAGTTTAGTCCAATTAACCCTAAATGAAAATGTTTTCATAAATCACTTACCCCCATATCATTCGAACTCTTATAAGCTCTTAAAAAAAAACAAAAAAACTGGAGGATCTACGAAAACCGGGAGGCTTGTGACTGTCCCATTGACCAATTGCCAAACAATTACGATTGTCAAGGTGCAAAAAGTATGAAAGAAGCCATCTGTACAAGACCTATATCTTTACATTGCATCTAACACAGAACTGCATACGTTATGTGTGTCCATCCACGGGCTGTCCACCACGCTATGGTGATGTTCACGTGCCAAATCCTTGAATAAAGTCCTTTTTTATTTTCTTTCTGTCAGTGTTCTTATTATACCATCGGGTGGTGGTGGGGTATTGTGCGCACACAAAGAGGCACACACTGCAAGTATCTTACAAAAGCGCTCTATAGGTTAAATTACTACATGATTTACCTATTATACTGTATCGACACAAACTGATAAAAGAAACAACAAACATCCACCAACAAATGGTCTATAAACAAAGCATAACTTGTTTGACTACAGAAGAATACCATAATTTCTCCATTCATTTAGCCTAGTGTGTTCACCAGAGTGTGTGCACACGTCACACTGCGCTCTAGATTTGGCTAATCACGGCACTCGCATGAATAAAAATATAGCCATCAAGCATGGAGAGATAACTACAATCGCTGTTTTTTTGTGCCTGTTACTTAAAGTCCCTACGGACGACAAGTCTGGTTTGACAGCACCATCCAGGTAAATAAAAGGGCTTGAATGGCAGAAAAAGAGGGCTTGAATGATGCATTAGCATGAATAGAATGATATGTTTAGAGTAAACAAATTATATGTTTGCAGTTTTACACATAATAATCTACAATGATCACACAAACTGAAATTGCACATCAAAATAAGACATTGTCAATACTTTTTATACACCATTTACAGGCATTCATTCAGCTTTGCGGCGACATTTCGCTTCCAACCTGTCCTCCAACCAATAAGCCCGAATAGGTAGTTTGTACAAATTAAATACAATCCATCAGAGCGTATGCTACAATTGTTTGTACAGTGTTGCATTATAAGATATGTAAGAAACGTAATCATGTGATCATGGGTTTGAACCCAGAGACCGCATTTGCTCACAAAATCTATATGCCTGTAAATTATGGTTTGGCATGATTTTTTGTAATGGAAAGGTTTAAGGGTGGGGTTACAGTGAGATCAATGTAGAAAGTCCACACGCCGCATTTAAACAAAATGGGCATCTTGATTGGGAAGGACGGTCATGACAACAGACTCAACACGACACTAATTATTTTTATTCCTGCTGGAGGACGCTTAACTTAAAAATAGGTTGTAATAAGGTACTTTTGCAGAAACAAACTATAGAGTCATTTTTGTTGGAGGACAGGCTCGTCCATCCACATACCATTATGCATCATGCCATATCCATACAGTATTTATCTGCACTCTCTCTCTCTCTCACACAGTAGGGAGACAGAGCGATACAAAGTAAGAACATCATGATAACAGCCAGGTTTGCAAGAGCTTTTTCACCTGACTGTCAGTATAACGCAGCCGCGCACAGTCTCTCTGTAGACTCATGGGAGTATAGGCTCTGTGAGATTATGCTCTTTTATAAGAGTGCTGTGTAGTGGAGCTGAACAGGCTCTCTCACTCTACTACATCCTCTGTCTTAGGACTGTTTCATCTTCCCATCCCCGTACCCCATCACTAGCCTTTTCTCCTGACTTTAATCATCTAATTTTCCAAGGTATAAAAGTTGGTTGTAGGCTAATTTAAATCCCAAGTAAGACTAGCGCTGTCTCATATTCAGGTCATAATAAATGGAATTGTTAAAGGTTGATTTTCAGGGTTTTCTTTTTTTTTTCAGGTTTAACATTTGTCCTAAATTTGTTCCTTTACAGCAAGATGTGGAACAGTGATCTTATATGAAACTGGTTAACCACAATCTTCAAAGCAAGTGCACTGTGAAGGAAGGTACTATAGAGTTTTGTACCATTAAAATAAATTAGCATTTTTGTCCACTTCAGTAAAGGTTCTTTTTGCGTTTATGGTTCCATTATGTATTATTTTTTTTTTTAACTATCTTAAAGTGCCCCTATTGTGGGTTTGAAAAGTTGATATTTTGGTTCTGGGAGTCCCAAACAACTGGCTGACATGTATGCAGTCAAAATGCATGTTATTTTCTTATAATATGCATTTATTTGTTCACAATTCATTCTACCAAAACCCTCGCCTGATAGGTCAACTTGATTTAATGCAGTGTTTGTGAGCTTTTAACGCTCTGACAGCATCACCCGGTGGCAAAGGATGCATTTGATGCATTTATAAACGCGAAAAGACCAAGAAGGGGGCGGACAATAAGTTCATTTTTCATGTTGCCGTCATCACAAAATGGCTTCAGAATGACTCTAAAAAATGACTGGTAATTTTCAAAAATCCATAATAGTTTTATTTCATTTATTCGCTTACTGCTTACACTTTCCTTTTTTACACAGACCCAAAGATACAAAACAAAAAGCAGATGGATATGGTCACAACATAATTGCACAGTTTTATGGCTTTTATTTTGCGGACTTGCCGTGTGCTAGGCTAAATGTGCTGGGTATATGTGTGTATACAGTGGTATTTTTACCAGCTGAGAACTCACAAAAAGCTTAAAAAATGCGTAAAGGAGTCACAACAATGTCAAGCATTTCTCCATTGCACACACAAATGGATAGCTACTGTAAGAAGACAGAGGTTTCAAATCCTTTACTGAACTGTAATGGGCATCACAACCCCTATGACAAGAGGAACCAGGTATACTTGAGCATTTTGTTCTTTTTAAGGGCCATGTCTTGTGATTTGACGTCCTATTTTTATCTGTT
Organism: Puntigrus tetrazona; assembly: GCF_018831695.1. Lineage (NCBI taxonomy): Eukaryota > Metazoa > Chordata > Actinopteri > Cypriniformes > Cyprinidae > Puntigrus > Puntigrus tetrazona. The sequence continues at coordinate 17,265,129 of NC_056704.1, forward strand.
TTTATGTCTTTGGTCCGTATTGCGTTCATGTTTCAGCTGAACCTCACCAGAGTTTGTTTGAAAGCAGATCGAGCATCACCTTTTCAGAGAGTGTTTGCCGTGCCAAGAAGTTCAAAGGACAGTGTTCACACTATTAATTGAACTGCAATAGCATAGCGATCACACCAGAATTCATTTTAGTCAAACCAAACTTGCCAAGTCTAAACATGCCTTTAAAACAAAATGGTTCTTTTAAAAACTTTTATTGTATTGCGTTTTTTTTTTGTTTTTTTTGTGGGGAACCAAAAAATGGGTCTTCTTTGCTTGCCAAAAAAGCTGCAAAATATCATGATATTTGTAAATGGTGAATTTTTTTTTTTTTTGCTGCATAACATTCACTACAGTTTCAATTGATATGAGGTTGCACTAACCTATAGCAGTGGCCATGTTTTTTTTTAAGTACTGGGTATAGCTTTGTGTTGTGTTCACACTCCAAAAGCACTGAGGGATGATTGAGGCCTAAATTAATGTTACTGTTTCCCTTTGATGAGATAGCAAATTGCAACATGACGGAAACCAATTGTTGTCTCAAGTTTACATTCCTGCTGAAATTAGTTTATACTGTATGCCAAATCTATATTTTAGCCGCTGCCCTTATTAAAAAAGCTTATTGCAGCACTAGTTGACATGAAATTTGAACAAGCCCATTGTTACTGTTAGAATTATTCTTTGCACATTGCATTTGCATTCATTTACATGTCTTCGTGAATAATTTATAGTATACCATCAGAAAACTCCCACATTGGAATATATCGCATCTCAATTCTACGAACAGGAAATCACATTATAAATTAATAACGAAACATATCTGCACACATTTTAAACTATACACATGTGGTCCATGTACTTTTATGTCAGTATTACAAATATCTGATCACTTTACATATACATATATACACATAACCATCATTTCCAGTCTGCTGTACACTTATGGAAAGGTTTTAACACTGTGCTGTGGTCAGTTCCATCTTCCATCTAACATGTATTTACTCACATGGCGGATGCTTTTATTCAAAGAGACTTGCTGTGCACTCAAGGTAAACATTTTCTCTGTTGATGCGTTTCCTGTAGTTTTAACTCACGACCTTGGTGTTGCTAGCACCATGATCTACCAGCTTAGGGGAAGTAGAATGTATGATAAAATGCATTGTGTCATCCTGATATAACTAATACATATTTTAACTCGACAAATTCATCTGGATGGCTTGTTCTTTTATTGAAGTCTATGCAGAAATACTCTACATTTTTACATAAGAAGAATGTCTGACAAAATGTATTCTGTCATACTCATACATTGAAAATGTATACAGTGCACTACATGAGACATTACTCAGACAGAAGGTGCACTCTGAAGCAATCTGATTGCAGCACAGAGCTACAGAAGAGATACAGGAAGTCCTTTGTTCTGCCAGCCATCGGGTTGTACAGTACATCCTCAGCTTAAAAGATCTAATGTTTGTCCATCATTTGTTACTGCTATTCTGTCTATTGATATTGCATGTGATTTTTTCCCCATTTGTAATTATTTATTGTACTTTGTGTTTACTGCTTTACTTAGTTGGTTATTTCATATGTTAAGTCGGTGCCACTTTATATTAGGTGGCCTTAACTATACTGTGTACTTGCATTTAAATCAATCATTTGATTCAGTGCACTCATTGTGTACATATATCTTTACATTACACTTAAATGTTTAAAACTACGTATATGTAATTACATCTGTAATTCATTTATGTTATTACATTTATAATTACACTATTGACCCATCCCTTATACCTTAACCCACCCTTGAACTTACCCATACCACCAAACCTGCTAACCTTACCCTTACACAATAAGTGTTTTTTAATGTACATAGTACATAGTTTAAGTACATAGTAGTTAAGGACACCTAACGTGTGACTGGTAAGTCTACTTTTTGTGATTAATTTGTCTCTGTACATCAATAATATCAAAATGTTAATATAATTATAATTTATTCTTGTTTTAGTAATTAACATGTCAGATGAGTTAATATATTAATATAATTACAAAGCTGATGATTTTTTTTGTGTGTGTATCACTAAGCACACTGATTGTAGCTTAGGAATGTTTTATTATTGCTCAAAATGACATATTAACAAAAAGTGTCATATTTGAAATCTGTTCTTGATTTTTGTTGTTTTATTTTTGATGTGTAGGAAGTATGGACTATCAATGAGAATCTCACCCATGTCTTTGCCCAGTCAATTAAAATGCCCGAGATTCGACTTTCTAATAACTGGCTAGTCTTGTCAGGATTCTACCATGCAATTACGAGCAGAAACGCTTCTTGGCATCGCAATTATAAGTTTAATTACACTAGATAGCTATCAAGGAAGTGGCAGCATCAGGAGAATCTTCTATCATCTGATGTGGCCCACGGTAATGGAGGGTGACTTAATGAATTCAGTGTTTGTGGTGCTGGCCAATTTGGGTTGTGACACCAAAATGCCTCATAAGCATTTTTGACCTGTCCTCCAATAGCAATAAAAGGAGCGGAAAGTGGGAAGAAACACGAAGAAGAATTTGGTTAACACTGTCCAATTAACTTGGCAATTTGCCCTGAAGAAACTGCAGCAAGATAGAGGAATTAATGTGTTCCATTGTTATTTAATTTCTAAAGTGCTCTTTTAGACTACTCATGTGAAACACTGAGAACAACTATGCTTTTTATTATAAACAATCATAATTCAAATGATTGATTTTACATTTGTATTATCAAGTATAGCAAAAAAGTATAGCAAAATCAGTTAAAAGAACAAAATATAACATATATCATGAGAGACTATTCGGTTATTATTCATAAAAATTACGTACTAAACAAACATAACATTGGTGAATTTACTATAGTGAATTAGTTACGTTGAATTTGCTTGTTGTATTGAAACTCAATTCACTAATCATGCAAATGAGATAATGATGTACATAACACATCACTAACGGTTCATACTGCTACTATAAAGTCAACCATTTATATTGTTAATTATTATTATAGTTCAGAAAAACTTTTCTATGTTAATATATTTTTACGTGTAATGTATTTCTGTGACATTAAAGCTGAATCGTTGCTAATATTGAAAACTGTTGTGCTGCTTAATATATTTGCGTTGACTGTCATACATGTTTCTGTTCAAGATTCATTGGTGAATAGAAAGCCCAATTTTTGAAAGTACAGATGTGCATCTGTTACATCTGTAATTAATTTATGTACTTACATTTAGAATTACACATCCTTACACCTTAACCCACCCTTAAACCTACCCATATCACCAAAACTTGTCTCTAACTGTACCTGTATCCCACCTCAATAGCATCAAAAGTGTTTTGAAATACAATATGACCACAATAAGTACATTGTGCTTATTTTTTATTTTTGTATGTAAGTATATAATATTTAAGGCCACCTAATATAAAGTATGACCTTGTAGGGTTTCCAGTGTCCTCTTACACATTCTTACTTACATATGTTTTGAGGGTTGTTACGTGTGTAGTTATAGAAATAGTACAGCTGTAGTGTACTTACCCTGTGGTTACATCTAGTTACCATGTAAGTACACAGATACTGAGGACATTTAATATAAAGTGGTACCTGAATGGACCCTCATTTCCTTGCCATTGTTGGCCAATGCCTTGCAGAAGCCTAGAAAGTGCAGAACGCTTGAATTACAGTAGATATGACAGGATCATAAGAGCATGATGGACTTCTGCTTAGGGCCAGGAAGCAAATGGCCAGCTAAAGGCTTACATTTCAGTTCAACTGAAATAGTGTGAAGGCTATATTCTGCAAACATTAACTTTTTTTTCACCTAACAGCACTTCAACACATTGTTTGGTCCCTTGCTTCCTCGCCACGGACAGACAATTGCGCACACACCCAGTCCACAGCTCCCCCTACCTTCTCTCTGTGTGTGTGTGTTCCTCTAATGAGCCTTAGCACCTCACCATCACCATGGTTACCAGCATGCATTCCACCCCCCTGCACACAGACACACACACACACACACACACACACTCACACACACACCCTTAGCTCTAAGTAAGGCCTGTATCCCCAGCAGGACAAATCTACAGCAGCCTGCCTCAGGAGTCTCTTACAGTCTTGACAATCTACTAACACTTACAGCAGGTAACAGTGGTTACACAGCTAATACTTACACCTAGGCTATCAGCATAATGAAAACAAAATTAATAAAAATTGTACTTTTTTGGATAAATAAATTTTTTTATGTATCCAAGATGAATGTGTAGGGGTAATAACAATACACTCATGATTTGATCTACTCATAACGATATCCAAAACTGAATTAAAATGGAAGTTTTTATTTTCATATTATTATTATTATTATTATTAGTTTCAAGAGATACATTATACACAGTTACTGCTACAAAGGTCTTGGACCTTTTCCTTAATCACAAGGCAATGGTGACACCATAATAAAAAATTTATTATTATATTCGCTGTAAATACAAAATTATGTTAAACACATATGCTTACACTACATGATTACATACATACAATTAATATTTTATTTTATTTATTTTCAGTAATTGCTTAACATGAACACTCAAATGCGTGACCACCTAGGTTTGTCATATTCGATGTGCCAATTATACTTATCAATATCACCATGCTGGATGTTACCAATAATATGTGTAATATGTCATTTTTACATGTGACCCTGAACCACACAATCAGTTTTAAGGGTATATAGTTATAAATAATAATAATAAAAATCTATGATTTTGATCCATACAATGTATTGTTGGCTATTGCTATAAATATACCTATACTATACTATATCGGTTTTGTGCTCCAGGGTCACATATGCACATTATCTGGGTAGATGAAGATATGTTATGTTAAGAAAATGCAGTATATAAAATCCCCATAGTCAAATTTGGTGATACACATGAAGATTTTTACATGGTATTATAATATCAGCCATGTTCACACATGAAAAAAGGTTTCTTGTATATTTTTGGACATTTAATGTGCAAATATTAAATTTGCATATGGGGAATTAAATCTGGGCAACACTGTAGTATGAGACTGATTCTCACTTTTAACTTGTTGCTTATTAGCATGCGTATTAATAACATATTAACTGTTTATCAGTACCTATACATCACATATTCTGCATAACCATATTCTACATCCCTGATCCTACCTAACTAACCTTACTAACTAAAATTAGGCAAAATTAGGAGTTTATTGAGGCAAATGAATTTAATGGTTTGCTAATAGCTAGAATAATTAAAGTGCTTTCATTCAACTTTCATTGAAGTAGTTTTGTATTGAAATCTTATTGTGACCCGATACATAAAAAAAACAAGAAAACAATGTTTCTATGTAATATAATGCCTTGTAGCCCTTTGAGGGTTACTATGTGAACTTGAAATTGTACTTGGCAAATGTATGAACATAAATGGAAATCAATTACACTTAGTACAAGGGGTTGATAACAGTGAAGCATGGGGCAATCTCTGCGCTCCTACCACAATTTCCTTTTTTCCTCTCACCCTCCCAATTTATTCTTTCATGAAGCATATTGATGTAACTGAAGGTCTTATTAAATCAGACAAGTTCATTTGTTTAAGTCGTTTAAGCCCCACAGGTCCCTAATGGCTAATGATTTATAGCAGGAAAGAATTCGGCATTGGGGCACTTTCAGACCTGTTCGCCCTGTCGCTCTATGGAGGTGTCACATTACTTAGGAAATTAATGCAGGAGGAAGTCACTGTTTTTGGCTGGAGAATTAATCACTAACGAGACGGATGAGATGGAGAGAATGCTCTAGTTTTTATTCCGCCACGCAGACGCTCCGCTCCCCTCTGGAACGATGGCTGGGGTGGGACGCTAGTTCACAAAAGGCTGCGGCCGAGAAACGTAGCATTTGTTCCAAACAAAGCGGGTTGTTAATGGGCAAGGTTCTCTTCATGCTGCATGCATATAATACATCATACCTTTCATATCCTGGGGCCACAACGCGTTCTTTGTAGTATGGAGTGTTCCTGAGAGAATAGCTATGATGGCTTATTGTTCTGGCTTCGTTCAGGAGGTCAAGGTGATGTCAGATATTAGCCTTGATCACACCTCTTCTTACTTCCATTATGCTAAGCAACTAAAATCCAATCTCTCACTCACATGTGCAATAAGAAGCTCAGTGGGAACTGCTAGCTGCTAACCTAACAAACATCTATGCTTTCCTTGGAGACAGAGAAGAGCGCTTGTAATTTAAATTGCCACAGTATGTTGGTTTATCACAGACACCTCTTTGACAATTCCCACATGTAATATAAAGAGAGAAAAAAAAAATAAAGAAGAAATTTTAATTTCATGTAATAAGCTACTCTATTACTGAGGTTTGCAATCCCGGTTCACTGGGAAAACATGGCTCTGGAAAATGATATTGCGTAGTTTCTTGCACATTTGCAACACTTTTAAAGTGTTATTAACGTGAATGTATCACAGCAGTTTGGACTGTCAGGTGAGTGGCATTTAATCATGCTTTATCACGTTGAAAACATTGAACTACCTAAACTACTCTAAGCTCTGCCCTAAACCTGACCGATAGTGTCAACAATGCAAATAAGATAAAAACACATTAAAGCAAATATGCCATTTTAGTAGGCTTCAAGTCTTTTGTTTATTTATTTATTTAAATCTATTCGGATTATCTTTTACTACATCTTAAACCATGATAATTTGTCAATGCTAACTGGTATTAGTCAATACAACAACAGCAGCAGCAAAAGTAGTACTAAAATAAACTAACCAACTACAATAATTAATAAAAAAATATATAAAACAGGTTAATAAATAAATATACATATACAACACATTCACACAAACACAAAATTAAAAATTTAATAAAATTTAATAAATAAATAAATGTATATTTATGTCACACTTTGCTGTTGCTTAGGAATGAGAAACACTGAATAAACTTCAACGGTCTTTAATATATTCCAATGGAATACAGCATAGCGCAAACTCAGGAAGACAGGGACAGAAAGACGTATAACAGCCGACGCAGAACACTGGAAACACAGGGTTTAATTATGGAAAACAATGAGGACTTAACTAGATAATTAACAACACACACCTGGACCTCAGTGAACACAAGACAAAATGAGAATCGGAAAACCAAATATGGGCATACGAGTGGGGAGGGGCAGGTGGGTGCTAAGGGAGTCGACACCCGACAACACAGTCCATGGGGGGTTCACGAAGGAGGGAGGAGCTAGGGGAGAAATAGAAGGGAACCGGAGCAGGAGGAGTTCAGCTGGACCCAGGTCACAGCCACGATGACGACCCATAGTAAAGCCGACAGAAGGGAGCCCACGAGCCAGGGGAATGCCGAGGATCCGGGGGCCCAGGGTGGAACAAAGCGCTCTGACGATTGAGATGGAAGCGGAGATCTGGAGAGATCCAAGGCGATGTTGGAGTCTGATGGAGGCAGAGCCTGACCAGGAACCGAAGGGGTATGAAGCGGACGAGGCACAGACAGAGGAGTGGGGACCGAGGAGCAGTATGGTCGACGCCAGATCAAGGTGGAGCCGGATGGACAAGGGAGCCCTGTGGAACTGGAGGATTGATGGGAGATGGTGGAGTCAAAGAAGCTAGGAGCCGATGTGGAGCCTCAAGGGTCAACAGGCCGAGACAGAGTCTGGGCCTAATAGGCTTAAGGCTGAGTTGAGGGACACTCCGACCACAGTGACGCTGGAGGATGACAGTCCCATGTGGCTCACCCGTACTGACTGTGGGCTGAGGATGAGAGCCGGGGCTGCCAGAAGCTACGGAGAAGGAGGCTAGAGTGGTACTGGGGTGCTCTTCAAGGAACTGGCACAGGAGGCCACTCTGGAAGCATGGGGCTGACTGGGACCAGCGGAGACACAGGAGGGAGGAATGAGGCAGATTTGACCTCCAGTTCAGTCTATAAGATCCTCTTCCACTTGTCATTTACCCGATCTAAATCCAACAAAAATTACAAAAATGAACTGTTCTGTCACACTTTGCTTAGGAACGAGGTAGCACTGAATAAACTTTAACATCTTTAATATAATATATCGGAATATAGCATTGTGCAAATTCAGGAACACAGGAAGACATTTAACAGCCAATGTAGGACACTGGAAACACAGGACTGGAATTCAATCATTACAAGACAAAATAAGAATCGGAAAACCAAATATGGACATACAAGTGGGGGCAAGGGAACAAGTCTGACATTTAAAACAACCTTTTAACATTTTTTTATAATTTTATATCAGATTAATCAATGTATTGCACATCTCTCTTTTTGTTTAATTTTAAACATGAAAAGCTATGCAGTTATTTTACTAATAGTTTAAGGCGGAACTAATATAAAAGTTGTGACTTAATGTTACCTGTGTTTAATAGGCATATATGTCAGCCATACATATGTAGCTGATTATGTTATTTAAACATCAAAGTGTATTATTATATTAAACGGCTTTATTAGTTGGTGTAATCTGCCCCTGTAATCATAATTTGTGTGAAAAGCTAAAAAAAATGCCACTACTGTTTATTTCAACTCGAAACTGCAGAGATTTTTATGTATAGGTATATTTTTAGAGTTTTGCAGAAATGTAAGCAGTGGCATGGTTTTCAATGAGCCTGGTTGAAAAGGTTGAGGTCTATTTGCCCTGAGCCGTTTCTTTGAAGGCAGATCCTTCACGTTCCTGTCACAAATCTCTGGTGTTTTAATATGAAAGGTGACATATTAGAAATGAGTGATTCTTGTAATGTGCATACGTGGTGAACGATGAAGTGCAATCAGTCACTGTGACGTGACAAAGTATGCGGCGGTGCTAATAGTGCGGCAGATGACAAAGCAAGCATTTTGATGGCTTGCGGTGAGGAGTTTATTCTGAAGTAAATATCGTGGGATTTAGAAACGGCCTCATTATGTTGTATTATCTGATATATCACTATTGCTGCCATGGTTTTTTGTTCGTTTTCTCTCAGGGTGCGTTTCAGATGACAGCTATTTCTGCTCAGATGACAGTCATGTTTTCAGCTTGTTCACACTGATGAGAGGTAAATTAACAGTGCTACATTGTGCTTGGTGGGGGATTGGAAGATTACAGAGGGAAAGTGATATTTCATGGGAGCATATTTCAGGTGAAATTTCGTTATTTTCATACCTCGGCATAGTGAAATTCAATTTATCGACACCCTCCCTCCAAATTCAAGCTCATACGCGGGATCACAGATCTATAACTTCCCGTAGTGCTCCATCATCAGAAACCTGAACGACATCTTTAAACGAGCATTTGTGCGAGTGTGTTTTCTTGACATCTCCGTGTCAGAGTCTCTCTGGAACTTGACCAGGGATCTGCGAGCTGGAAGGATATGAAAGTTTGATCAGATTGACTGGTTATGAAAACTGCATGATTCGATAGCAGCAGGAGCTCTTTATTTCTTCCCTCCCTCTTTTTAGGGGCTCTTTCTTTCTCGTTTCGAAAAGGGAACGTGATTTTGAATGTTCTATTCATGCACTCTGACATCGACACATTTATATAAATCACACTCGCTCAGACATCCAAAAGTCACATTCACGCGGGTGACTTATTCAAGGGGATTGTTTGCCACCTACCGTGTACTGACCCGCGTGACTGTAAGAGCTTGTACGGCTGGCTGAGCTTTACACACACAATGCATTTAATGCACAAAAACACCCATAGGCACATCATTAATACAAACACACTGATTGCTAAAGAATTTCAGGGGATTTTTGTCCCATAAAACAGGCTTTGTCCCATAGATGAACATGGTTGATTATTCAGTTTAACTACTGTACAAAAATTCTTTAAATTTAAGCTTTAATTATGTAGATTAAAAATAATCATAATAAGCAAATTATGTAAAATCCATACAATCTACCAGGTTGAGTGTCATATTTTCTGTTACCTTTGTATTTGTAGATTAAAAACAAAAAAATCCTGATTGCTGTATCTACTAAATGTCCTCCACAATTGCAGTAGCTCCCTTTGCATTGGTGGACTGAGAGGCATCTTCCACATGCTAACATCACAAGTCTCTCTCACACTCCGTCAACTTACACTGTGACTGAACAATCTGAACTACAATTTGGTGTTTAGTAATGCCATCTGTCCTACTTTGTGGAAACCAGAGAGGGTGAAACTACTGTACAGCCAAAGCAACAGTGCCACCTTTGGGCTTAAAAAGGAATTTAGGTAGCGGAAAAAAATCCAGGACATTTATTGCACACAGCTTGTTTATAACAAAACTGCTACACCAATCTTTGTTGATTGATGTTTTTTTTTTTGTTGTTTTTTTTTCGTGAAACTGTTGTCCTTGACAACTTCTTAAATGTTTTCATAATCTCCTTAGAGTTAAATAAAAAACATTTTTACATAATTGTCTAATTTGTGTAAACCATCATATTAACATGAGAACAGCGAGTTATTGAATTTGTTTTCACTTCCAGAAATACTCTTTAAATTGTTAAAGTTTTAAATATAAGCTGGATATAAAATCTGTCCCAACTGATATATGTTCTAACTGGGTATATATTAAATCTTTATCTTAATACAGTAATAATACAGTATAATACAGTACATGTGCATTTTTATAAAAAAAAAAAAAAAAAAAAAAATATATATATATATATATATATATATATATATATATATATATATATATATATATATATATATTTTTCATAGATTTGGCAAATACAACCAGTATTCAGGGCCTACATTTTATTAGTTTGTGGTCTTTAAAGAATTACACATTGATTTTGATGTTACTAATCCGGCTTTCGGATACTGTGTGATTTTGTTTTAATATATATTTTAAAAAGTAATATAAAATGTAATATATTTATAGAATATTTCGTGAAAATATTTTATTATGAATGTATTGTAATAAATATAATCTGTTTGGTTAATTTGCACATTTTACAGAATCTTTTTTTTTTCTCTTTTTATTAGAATGTATATTCGGGTCAACATTCGTTTTGATTCCTGAATCTTAGTATCATAAATGCGTTGTAATGAATATTTGATAAAATCATCATCATTATTATTATTATTATTATTGCCAGTTAGAATTTTATTATTATACTGTATATTGAGTCCACGTTTTTTTCTGAAATAATCAATTTGCAGTTTTATCAGTTAATCATAAAAAAGGTTGATTCTTTCTCTGTGGGTAGTATTTGGAAAGTATTTCTTGGACAGTATTTCTTTCCAGTATTTTAGACTGGAAAGAAAATCTGTCAGTACTATGGGACACTCTGAAGCCCCAGCTCACACGAGAAAGAGCAGAGACATTAACAGATTGTCGGGGATGACCTGAGAGCATGAGATGCTTACAGTGATGACACCTGATGACACATAAAGAGAGCAGCCCAGGGCCTCTGACTGGAACCACTATGCCACTCCTGGAGATTGAATGAGGTGAGCTGAGAGGAGGGTCCAATCTTCCCTGACCTCGGCAGCGGTCTTACTTTTGTGCCAAGAAATGGAAACTTGATTTACCTGAAGCAATTGATGAACTCTGTTCAATAACACACACAGACACAAACACTGCTGGAGTTATTCAGTGCTAGAAGCGCGCACACACACACATTGATTTCTTTGTATTCTTGAGTGTGTCTGATTAACATTCTGCAAAACTTGGCAGCTTTTCTATAACCAAAAGAACAGGGCTGACCCATGAGATTTTGGGGCATTAGGCGAGATTATGGAAACTCTGAAATGTTTTTAAAAGAAGTTTACAGAATCTTATTGCCTACAAAAGTGTTTTTATTTAATTACGATTACATTGTGTTTTTTTTTTTATTTTATTTTAGTATTCTGCATTTAAACCAAACAAAATCCAGTCTCGGGCATACAAGAGATGTCTTCTAAAAAATGTCAAAGTTTCCATAATCTCACCTAATGCCCCAAAAACCCATGGGTCGGCCCTGTTCTTTTTAGTATGTGTCTATATATTAATATATATATATATATAGAAATGTGATTTATTCCTGTGATAGCAAAGCTGGATTTTCAGCAGTCATGATATAAGTCTTTAGTGTCATATGATCCTTCATATTTTGCGTTTGTTGCTGTTGAGAACAGCTTTTGTTGCTTGATATTTTGAAATCGTAATACAGTACCTATTAAAAGGTTTGGGGTTATTTATTTATTTTTTCAAATAATTTCTCTTTTGTACTTTCTATTAACGCTCTAATTAATCACAGTTCATATATACAAATATATTAACTTGCTAAATGAAATAATGTATAAAACTATGCATGGATACAATTACAAAAAATTGGGCTTATGCTTATAGAAAACAACATGATGAATATCTAAACATAGAACTGCATATACAGACACGACAAATAAGTGCACTGTATATATACTGGCAAATAAATGACAGCTCTCTTACAAAGCAGATCTTTGCAAGAAAAGTTGCAAAGTAATAACTTTTTTTTTTTTATATATAACTGGCTGATGTTTTGGACCGTGTCTGAAATTATTCATCATTGTTAAGAAAGTATGGCAAGCCATATGTTTCGACAAATGCTGTTTTGACCATGCAATTTGTGCTCCAACATTCAGTGAGTACTAATCATCTTCATTTTTCTATTTTGTTTACTGTAGATCACCGGGGGCTCTATAGCTGTACATCACCTGTGTTATGCACCGTCCCAGCTGCTGAAGTATAACGACCGGGTCAGCTATGGTCATCATGTCTTTTCCCAAAAAAGGTACAATTTTCAAAAGCTGCTTTACCGTTCAGTGTAATGAGAGGAAAGGTTTTGACATCATTATTAAATGCTGGCATTAAAGATTTGTGAGGCCATTTCTGGCGTCTTTAATCTTCACTATGCTCTATACTGCATCGGTTTGTCCTCCATCGGTATGTAGCCGGGCTTGTTTGTTATCTGTTTTCTTAGTTGCCCACCACACACCAAAGCTCATAGCTCTTATTGAATAAATCGAAACACAGACATCCTCTGCCAGATACAGTAACATTTTGCACACATTCAGCAATGCTTCTGCTGGAGCTCTCTCTCACACACACACACACACACACACACATCTCTCAAACTTTCTTATCTCACACATCCTGAATCTCACAGCTCTCTTGCCGTCAAGTGGCACCAGCTGACATTGTGGAGCGTAATCGCATTTCTCTCTCCAAATGTGACACCCAGGCATCTCCAGACGGGGCATCAACGTCACAGCTAGTCAGCAGGTTTGTGAAATATTTACTGCGGATGATGGTTCATGAAGAATACATGAGGACAGTGGAGCAGTGCTTTACGGCCTTGTTGCTGTGCGAACCCCTGCCAGGAAGGACTGCTGCTCGCTCTGCTGACAAAGTTTTCACAGGGATGCCTGGCATGAAGAGGTACGAGACAAATTGTACCATAATTCTGTGGATTTTTATTCAGTTATTCTAAAAGATAAGAAAAGTTACTCATATTTTTGCATGAAGAGGACATTTTAGTTTTTTGTGTGTATACTAAAACATGACTCTGTCCAGATATCAGAAGCACAATGCAAGTTACATCCAACCCACCACAGTCTCCTCTGACCCTTAAGGTCCAGGAAATGATATCTATAACGATCATTTTATTAGCATCCTTACAAATCCACTGTATTGTTGCAGCAATTATTCATTAACCTAAAAAATGACTTTTTTTTTGCTGTTTTTAGTATTTTTAGTTATCATTATTGGTGTGAATGCAACTTTAACCATAATTGTGTATGGTTGACCTTTTTTATTATTATTTATAATTTTTCTATTCTTAGAATTAAATGATCAATAATGCATCTAATAAAAATATAATTTATACAGACATATATTATGTGCACCCATTAACACCCATTGCCTCATTTAAATGCAATTATAGCATCATTACAATGAAATTTTTAATTTGTCATTTATTTCTATGATGGCAAAGCTGTCTTTTTTAGAAGCCAGCCATTATTTTGGTCTTCACTGTCACATGATCCTTCTAACATGACGGTTCAATGCTTTAAGAAACATTTCTGTTATTATTTGTTTAATCTGTATTGATGCTCACTATTTTTGTAAAAATATTTTTCAGGATTCTTTACAGTTTCAAAAGACAATCAAAATATTTTGTAACATTATAAATCACTTTTTACTTTTTGTCACTTGTGACTTTTCATCAGTTAAATGTCCTTGCTAAAATAATATTTTAACAACAACAACAACAACAACATCAACAAATAATAATTAATTAAAAATAATAATAATAATAATAAAAAAATAGTAATAATAATAACATTAGTGTCCATGAATGTTTGAATGGTGGTGTGTGTATGTATATTTAGATATAAACCAATAGTATGTACAGTCAAAATGGGTTTATTTAGAAACTGTCGTTACCTGCATAGCATTCTTGTATCTTAGTGCATTACTTCTAGCATGGAGATACAAAATAATCAGTTAAGAAACCAAAAACATCCGTTCAGTAAGATTTCAAGCTATCTGTTATGGAGAGATTATCATTGGTCACACTGTTGGTGGAACAAAATACACTACGACTTTTTCTTCACTGTGCTATCACTTTCACCCGTTCCATATTTCTGTCTTTCTCTGTCTCAAGGTCTCTAGGGTCGACCTTGTTTTCTATCATACAGAACATCATAGTTTGTTTAATCTTCTCTGAACCTTTCACATCAGAGAGGCCCCTACAGGCAGCCTTTTTTATTACACATCTAAAGACCTAGAAGGTCAGCGTGCATAAGCAATTAATTACATATGCTATCAATGCTAATAATAAACACCTCAAAACAGCACTGCAGGACTCAGCTGACCTCACCTTATGGTTCGTTCAAGGGCACAGAGAGTCAACTGGCGTTCCAAGAGATGAATGGGTTGACAAAATGCCTCAGCCAGGTCAAACACACGCTACGCATCCTTCAACACGTACAGGAAATGGAATAAAATAAATATATAACTTGCCAACTGTTGCTTGGCTCCGGCTTGTCTGATCGTCAGTGTCAGGATAAGAGAATACAAAAGAAGAAAAGATAATGATAGACTTCCCACTTGTAATTAAAACAACCGTAATACTGAATATAGGTGCATTTTATGCTGCCCTTTATCATTTGACAGTTTTGAAGAAATATTTATTTGAAAAACATACTTCTCTCTCTCTGTATCTCTCTCTCTCTCTCACACACTTTAAATGTATTTAGTGGTCATTCTTTATTTCTCTTTAGTTTAGCTTTTTATGTGAAGTTCTGTGTAGTTTTTTATTACTTTAATCACTATTATTTATTTTTTCTTTAAAATGTTTTTTTTTTTTTACATTCTAAATCAATTATTTAATTAGTCTAATCTAATCTGCATAATGTACAATAAATAGTGAATTTAATATGTGAAGTAAAATGATGGAAAGCTCCTAATTTTTTCAGCAAGGGTAATTTTCATCAGATATTTTTCCATCATAACTTTCTTTTGGTGTATTATTTGTGATTCAAACTGTTGTGTTACTTATACTGACATACTTTGTTGCTCGCTCTGTTGCTCTCCTTTGATTTTTTTTTATGGGTTTCTAAAAATCGGAAAATCATTAGCTGTCTAATGGGTGACTGAGAGATAGCTAACAAGCTTTACATTTCCTGCTGCGTCTCAATCAGATGGATTTGCAAAATCAAATGGAGAACTCCACTGTTATTGGGCTTTGATGCACAGAAGCAAAACAAAAGATTAAAAGAGAAACTTTGTGACAAATTCTTGTCTGAATGCGTTCGAGTTCTTAGAATGAAAGCAGTGCTTAGGTCTTTCCCCACTCTTTTATTCTTTCACATACCAGGCAGAGTTTTACTTAGTAATAAAAAAAAGACAAAAAAATGATGGGATGTAATATTCAGGAAGAGCAATAGAGTCTACACAAAGACTCTGCGGACCAATCAATAGAGACATTTTGTCCAGTGAAAGTTTAGAAGCTAACAGACAATTTTACTTTATCAGTCTCTTTTCTGCATGACCGTAATCTGTTTTATGTTTTATACGTCTATCACAGAGTTTAAACGTGTTTTTTTTTACACCTAAATTGGACACGTTGTAGGACTTGATGTCCCTGCCTTAATTATATATTTCATTGTTCCTGTTCATATTAGCGTTATGCAGCCAGCATTCAAACTGTGAGAAAAATGTTGTTGTTATTACTCAACAGATGGTGTTTGTCAAACCCCCATGGCTGACTCAAGGGTAGTAGTAGGGAGTTCATTCTTTTTGGTATTAACTGTGAATTTCGGCGATGCTGGTCAACAAATTATTTTATTGCAATCAGACAGATCCCCCTGCACTCTCCTATTTCCTTCGTGTGGAATATGAACAAAGCTATATGATTAGAATTTAATGTGTGCAGTGTTTTCGGGTGCTGTTAAAAGGCTCCGGCAGACAGAAAGTCAATTGGCTAACAATATAACAAGGGAAATATTTGCATGAGTGATTTGTAGATGAGGAATTCATATCTCAGGCCAAGCACAGTGTAAACCTTTATACAAGCAGCCTGGAGATAAATCAGACTCACTACAAAAGAGGTAAATAATATATATAATAATAAAGGAGTGGAAATGGGATTCTTAACTGAAAGGGTAAATACATTCATCAGAGTTGTGCGGAGCAGCTCTACCATTTTGTAGAGGGCTCTCTTGCATGACAAATGAAAGGTTTGTGTATAACAGAGCGAGCGTACTACAGCAAAGTTCAACCTCGATTATGAGCACCGGTTTTATCTACATCCCTCATACGCAAGCGGTTTATACGTTGGTGGGCCAATCTGTGAAAACATCATTTATCAGGGACAATATACGTTAACGATACATTTTGATGAAGTAGTTTAGCTTCTTTAAAAAGCTTACACGTTCACACTCACGTCAGTAATTTCAACGTCACTCACAGCAGAAGGCCGGGGTCCCCCTCGGTACACATCGAGATCGCTTTCCGCGGCCTGTAGTTCCCCCAGTGTTCAACCTTAGAACCGTCACAGGAATCTTTTTCATTTACAGGAATCAAACCATTTAAAATGCTATATTATGCATCTGTTCCCAAACTGTTCACAAATTTAGTTTTTCATAGTATATAGCGTAGAAATAGTTACTCGTATTTTAACACCAATGTCATGTAAATAAATGAGCAAAATGTTAAAAAGCATTTGAATTTTTAGTTGAAAATGGTTGGAACATCCCGTAAAAATGCCAAACAAGTGCCATCAAATATAACTAAATGAAATGAAAATTATTTATATAAGGTATATATATATATATATATATATATATATATATATATATATATATATATATATATATATATATATATATAAACTTTTATTTAAAATTTTTAGCATTCCCAAAGTTCAGGTTTGATCATTTTTTTAATCATGTAGAGAACCAGTGGAGAATGATACCTCTTACCTGTATTAGAGGGAAGTGGCATTGTATAGGTTTGCGTTTTCAGGTCTTATTTGTTATGTATGCTAAATTTACCTTTTATCAATTATGCAAATTGAATTATGAATTACGCTAAATGCAATTTCATGTCACAAACGTTAAAGCAATAACGTGCCAACAATATATGCAATGTATAGTGAGCCGTGATGTCAATCAAATTTGTATGTAAATCAATTTATTTGCATTTGTTGCAAATGATAACAGCAGTTACCATATGTAGCAGATTATAAACAGGTTTTATCAAGGGACGGGGGGCCAATGACCTTTGAAGCGGTTCTGATAATTTAAAACAGCATCACAGCAAATGATTTTATTTATTTCCCTTTCCTCAGACATCTTGTTCTATTAACAGCCGTAATTGTTTTATCATTACTGCATCTTGTTGTTTAATGAACTGATCTAAATGTTAATGACATCCCTCAATAAATATTTAATCTGTCCACAGCATGCTCCTTCACCTTGCCAAGGCTCAAGGCAGGAGTCTTTTAACTTAGCCTGTTTATATCTGCCGTGTTTTCTGCTTGTAATTGATTCTGCTGTATATTAATTAGTCCCATTAGTACAGAGCAAGCATGTTTTGTTGATTACTTCGAGATTGCATATGAAGGGAAGCAATGCATTATCCACCTTAATGAAGCGACTTGAAAATTCATAAGTGTTGTTTATTTGATATGATACTTGGGCATTATTATGGTCCTGTTATTGCAAGGTTATGAGAGATTGGGTGGGGATGATTGTGTTGCTGTTCTTTTGCCTTGTCCTTACCTTTTATATTTTTGTGCCGTTGGGATATTTTCCAGTGTTACATTGTGTCTGTGTGGTCACCCTTGTCTTAATATAGTAACCTCTGATGCAGCTGCCCTATTTTTCTCGGATTTACTTGGAGCTTCTCTCTCTTATTAATCTCCACGCCGTACTCTATTTTGTGAAATCGTTACAGTAACATTGTGTGATAATAGTTAAAAATCCAAATGCTTTTCCATATTATTGCTTCAAAATAGCTATAGCTGCGGTTTTTAGGTGACAGTGTGATAAAGCCTTACACATGGATGGATAACTACATGAGGATATGCCTTTGAGAGGTGTTATTAGGTTTTTTAAGGATAATTGCACCCTAAAGGAGCAGGTTTCTCGTTTTTGAATCTCTCACGCTCTCTCTGTCGCACCACTTTCCCTTTCCTTTAATCTGACTGTAATAAAGCAATGTGGTGACATTTATAGAATGTTGAAATGTTATACATGTAAGACAAATGGGTCATTGCGCAGCGTTATAACCTCAACCCTTGGGTAAGGTTAATTAAAACAACTTTTAATTAACCTATTGTCACGGTTGAGTGCTTTTCTCTGTTATTAGCAATGAGGAAGTGGAAACAGCTAGTTTGTGGAGACTTTTGACACCCAGACAAGAACCTGAATGTGTGTTTGGTTACTGAAGTTGAAAGACAGCATTTATTAGCAAATTAGAAGCAGTGAATATTTCTTAAGTTCATCATTAGACCATTACTTTACAGTGTATAGAATTATATACACATACACTGCTAGCTAAACGAAGACATTTTCATGTAAAAAAAAAAAATCAACCAATGAACAAACAAACAAATAAATAATAAAGTAAACTTTGAAAATGCTATTGCAATTTAATAGCCTATAGGAATATATTGTTAAAATGTTATTGTTATTTAAAGTTATTTATTGATGCCATGCTGAATTTTTATCATCGTTACTCGTCAGTGCTATGTGGTTTTAAAAATCATTGTAATATGCTGATTTGCGGCTAAAACCTTCTATTTCTAAATATTTACTGTATTTTTGATCAAATAAATGCATTTAAAATCCACAAGCATCAAAACATCTTATAGTATCTAATAGTTTGTTCCTAAAATCAGTTATGCAATGAAACTGAGGTTGTTTTATGATTTATTATCTTGTAATGGATTCCATCCTGAGATTAGTTTCTATCAGTGCCCACTCCTGCAAGTAAACATTATTTCTTCTAATTTACTCAGTTGCCATAATTGCTAATTAATGAACTCCTAAAACCTAAAGTGTTGTAGTAAAACTTAACTATTTGTTTAAAGAATAACGATGTAAAGAATATCAGACACTGAAGCACTGGTTTTATTAGGTACTCTATTTTATTTTCTATTCTGATTAGAAATGTTTCCAGTAAGCCGTGGTTATAAAATCATGTTGTTTTTGTATGCTTTCTGAAAGGGTCAATTTCAGTTGCAAAATGTTTCTACTTGTGAAGCATTTCCAACAAAGAACTGGCTGTGGATGTATCTTGATTCATTGATCTCAGAGCCCTCTGACACTAGAGTTGCCAGATCTTATAGTGACCCCTGATACCTGAACACGCATATTTGGAGACACAGTTTCTCTGACCTCTACAAATGGACTTTTTTTATCCTCTTTAGTACGGCTGAAAGTTCCCAGCCAAGTTGTAGTTTTTTGACTTTGCCAAAATGCAGTCAAAAACAGTAGGCTAGGTGTCAGTAGGCAGTCACTTGGTCACTGTTACATATTTTATTATATTTTAGAGTGTGAGTTTTTGTGCAGTGGCTGTATTATTGTTTTGTGTATTAATGACCTATTCTTTTTTTTAAATACAGTATTTGTTGAACTTTTAACAGCAACTTCTTTAACTGTCACAACTTTGAACATGCCACTAAACTCATATTAGCGATGCTTTTAATTCTTGAATGACACATAATTGCAGAATGGGAAGATGAAACGAACGTGGCCATTTCGGATAATCACCATTTGACACACTTGGTTACGTAATTGCTCGTTTATTTTAATGGATTTTGTATGTGTTGTTTCATTCAAATATGAATAATGCGCTTTTAGCAGCTAGTTAATTTAGTAAAATGGAATAAAAAAAGCTTTAATTTTCCTTTCAACTTGATTTAAGGACTGAGGATGACAATCACTGTGAAATTGTTTCATAAAGGCTTTCATAAAGGATGTGATTACAGAACATGCAGGTAGGCAGAATTGGCTGCAGTAAGAGTGTTGTAGTCATAGTGGAAGTGGCTCTTTCCTTCAAGAAAAAAAATGTTTACTGCATTTCTTTGTCTTTCTTTCTTTCTTTCTTTCTTTCTTTCTTTCTTTCTTTCTTTCTTTCTTTCTTTCTTTCTTTCTTTCTTTCTTTCTTTCTTTCTTTCTTTCTTTCACTGTGCAATGTCACCTCTAATCATGATTACCTTTGTTAGTGAACGCATTGATTTTCTGAACAATGACATTGTTGATTAACTCACCAGACACCAGACTGGTGAACTCATCGATTAGTCCATTGATGGACTCACAGGTGATTTTAAAAATGAGCTACATGAAGCCTGTCAGTAAGTTCTCAGGTGAGACCTCGGTTCAGCTAATTTATTTTAGTTACTTTTTTGTAACCACCGAATTGAACTGCTGTCTGTATTTTGTAGATCTGTATGGACATAATTTGTCATTAACTAGTCATTAACCTTTATTGGTATTTCATTGTCAAGGTTTGAATGGAAATAATGGAATAATTGACTCGCCCTCATGCCATCCAGGATGTAGATTGTTTCTTTATTGTTTCTTAATTAAGCATTACATCACTTGCTCACTAATAGATTGTCTGCAGTGAATGGGTGCCGTCAGAATGAGAGTCTAAACAGCTAAACATCACAATGTCCAAAATCCATCAATTGACATATTGTGAAGTAAAAGCTGCATTTTGGAAATAAATGTATCATTAATTTGTGCTTTTACTTACAGCTATTTCAAAATTCATTTCAAAATATCAAAAATCAAAATGTAGCTTTCTCCCAGTCAAAAAGTCATATTGTGTAACGCCACACCAGCAGAGGAGCCTTCCCCAGAGTTCTGACTGTCAGCTCTTCCTCTGCTTTCTCCGCCCACTTCCCTTTGGCGGCCATTTTAACCAGGCCCAAACAACAGCCTGGTGCGAAGTATTGCCAGCTCATCACTGCATACCAAGCGTTTCTTTATCTGTCTGTTTCTATCGTGTTTTGACCTATTGCCTGTTTTTTTCCTGACTATCGCTTTTTGGATTACCCTTGCCTTGACGCACTGGATTGGACTGATTATTGTGTTTGAACCTTTGCCTGATTATTTGACGTTGAGTTTGGATTACGTTTGGATTTGTTTGCTGTCTCCATTAAAACTCCGCATATGGAATCTACTCGGCTTCCGCCTCTGTATCGTTACAGAATACTTCGCCTTCACGAATCCAGCGGAGGTTTCACAACTGCCCATCATTGCCATGTCTCGCTACTAGTGTGGAAAGTCCCCTCAGCTCACAGACTCCCACGATTCCACAATGCTATAATGACCTGCGGGAAGTTTTTAGTAAAACTAAGGCCACTCAATTGCCACCACATCGGCCCTGGGATTGTGCCATTGATCTCCTGCCCAACGCTATGCCACCCAAAAGTAAGATTTATTCCCTGTCTCGTCAGGAGTCCCAAGCTATGGAAGAGTATATCAACGAGGCTTTGAACTCTGGATTTATTCGTCCATCCACTTCTCCCGCTGCAGCTGGGTTTTTTTGTTGAGAAAAAAGATGGAGGATTACGACCATGTATCGACTACCGAGGTCTCAACCATGTCACTGTTAAATTCCGTTATCCATTACCACTGGTCCCAGCTGCATTGGAACAACTTCATGAAGCCAAGATTTACACCAAACTCGATCTCAGAAGTGCCTACAACCTCATCAGAATCAAGGAAGGAGATGAATGGAAAACTGCATTTCTCACCACTCAGGGGCACTATGAGTACCAGGTGATGCCGTATGGACTTGCCAACGCTCCAGCAGTATTTCAGTCCTTCATCAACGAGATCTTCAGGGATATTCTTCACAAGTTTGTAATCGCTTACATTGATGATATTCTGATCTACTCCAGATCTGAGGATGAACATGTGGATCATGTGAGGATTGTCCTTTCCGTCTTCTAGAACATAACTTGTACATCAAGGCAGAGAAATGTGAGTTTCATGTATTCCAGACATCCTTTCTAGGATACAATATAAGTCATCACGGCGTGAGAAATGGACAATGCAAAAATCACTGCTGTCACTGAATGGCCCAGGCCCTCCACAGTCAAAGAACTACAACGGTTCCTAGGATTTGCTAATTTCTACCGCCGGTTCATCAGAAATTACAGTTTGATAGCCGCCCCTCTGACCTCCCTACTCAAAGGTAAACCCTCAAGGTTACATTGGACCGAACAAGCAGACACCGCCTTCAATAACCTGAAAACCACTTTTACTACAGCCCCAATCCTGAGACATCCAAATCCCGACCTTCCATTCATCCTGGAAGTGGACGCCTCTGATTGTGGCATTGGTGCGGTGCTCTCACAGCGTCATGGTCAACCTGCAAAATTGTATCCCTGTGCTTTCTTTTTCTACAAAGCTTTCCACAGCAGAAAGAAACTACGATGTCGGCAATAAGGAACTTCTCTCTATGAAAGCAGCCATTGAAGAGTGGAGGCATTGGCTAGAAGGGGCACTACATCCCTTTCAAGTAATCACTGACCATAAAAACCTTGAATATGTCAAAGCTGCTAAGAGACTCAACCCACGTCAAGCACGATGGTCACTTTTCTTTTCAAGATTTCAGTTCACTGTCACTTACCGTCCAGGAAGCAAGAACAGCAAAGCAGGCCGCGTTGTCACGGAGACAT
The DNA here is from genome assembly GCF_018831695.1 of Puntigrus tetrazona. Taxonomy (NCBI): domain Eukaryota; kingdom Metazoa; phylum Chordata; class Actinopteri; order Cypriniformes; family Cyprinidae; genus Puntigrus; species Puntigrus tetrazona. The sequence continues at coordinate 17,288,357 of NC_056704.1, forward strand.
GATCCCCCTCATCAGACACATACCTCAGAACCCATCCTGAACCCAGCCGTAATCATCGCACCCATCAACTGGGATATAATGGATGAAATCCAACAAGCTACCCAACACGAACCGTCGCCAACTAATTGTCCTCCCAACAAACAATATGTTCCACAAACACTAAGAAGGAGAGTGATGCAGTGGGTTCACACATCTTTGAGCTCAGGCCATCCAGGAATATCTCGATCCATCAAGCTAACACAGAACTCATTCTGGTGGCCCTTTATGACGCGAGACATCACAAATTATGTAAAAGCTTGTCCAGTGTGTGCTCAAGCCAAGACCCCCAGAGACCTTCCAGCTGGCCTACTGAAACCTCTCCCCATTCCACAAAGACCATGGTCTCACCTGTCCGTAGACTTTGTTACCAACCTCCCACCATCTAATGGATTCACCACCATCCTGGTGATTATTGACCGATTCTCCAAAGCATGCCGTCTAGTTCCACTCAAGGGTCTACCCACAGCCATGGAAACAGCCCAAGCCATGTTTCATCATGTGTTTAGAAACTATGGAATACCCGAGGACATCGTCTCAGACCGAGGAACCCAATTCCACGTCTCAGGTTTGGAGAGCCTTTTGTAAATTACTAGACATAAATGTCAGTTTAACATCTGGTTTTCACCCACAGTCTAACGGGCAGGTAGAGAGACTAAATCAAGAGATTGGGAGATATCTGAGAACATACTGCAGTCGAGAGCAACACCGTTGGACAGAATTCCTTCCCTGGACTGAATATGCTCAAAATTCATTGACTCACTCATCCACAGGACTAACCCGTTTCAGTGTGTGCTTGGCTACCAACCCCCTTGTTCCGTGGTCCGGAGAACCATCTTCTGTACCACGCCGTTAATGACTGGATTCAGCGCGGTGAGAGGGTGTGGGACAATGCTCATGTCCGCCTGCAACGTGCAATTGGCACTCAAGAGTTGCAAGCAAATCGACGACGTCGCCCACATCCTCCCTATCTACCAGGACAAAGGGTCTGGCTCTCCACGAGGGACCTCAAGTTACATCTGCCGAGCAGGAAGCTCAGCCCAAGGTATGTTGGTCCTTTCAAGATCATTCGACAAATCAATGAGGTCACATACCAGTTAGAGCTCCCTGCCAACTACCGTATCTCTCCTTCCTTTCACGTGTCGCTCCTCAAACCTGTCCACTCGGATGCTGACCCCAATGCTGAGCCGGAGGAACCACCACCACCGCTGGATGTAGATGGATCACCGGCGTACATTGTCAATGTGCTCCTGGACTCCAGAAGACGAGGGGGTCAGCTCCAATATTTGGTGGACTGGGAGGGCTACGGACCTGAGGAGAGATCATGGATACCTGCTTCGACATTCTGGACCCCTCCTTAATCGAGGAATTTCATAGAGCCAGACCTGACCGTCCTGCACCACGACCACGGGGACGACCACGTAGAGCACCAGGAGGTGCTCCTAGAGGGGGGGGTGCTGTAACGCCACACCAGCAGAGGGAGCCTTCCCCAGAGTTCTGACTGTCAGCTCTTCCTCTGCTTTCTCCACGCCCACTTCCCTTTTGGCGGCCATTTTAACCAGGCCCAAACAACAGCCTGGTGCGAAGTATTGCCAGCTCATCACTGCATACCAAGTTTCTTTATCTGTCTGTTTCTATCGTGTTTTGACCTATTGCCTGTTTTTTCCTGACTATCGTTTTTGGATTACCCCTTGCCTTGACGACTCGGATTGGACTGATTATTGTGTTTGAACCTTTGCCTGATTATTTGACGTTGAGTTTGGATTACGTTTGGATTTGTTTGCTGTCTCCATTAAAACTCCGCATATGGAATCTACTCCGGCTTCCGCCTCTGTATCGTTACATATTGTCTGAATCAGGAGAAATATACACAGATAGAGAAACTGTTTTTACAAGCAAAAAACATAACATATGTTATATAAATAACATATAAATAACATATCTGGGGACAGGGGGTTGGATGTTTTCCACTGAAGAAAGTTATTCTAAATATTACAAAGTTATTATGAATTATGGATTACTTTATGGGTATTTTGTATAGAAAACCAAACTTCATTCCGACTGCACCCATTGACTGCAGAGGATCTACTGTAGAGCAAATGATAATGCTAAATCTCTCCAAACATGATTGGGTTTCAGGTGAACTATTCCTTTAAGCGTCTCATAAATCTCTCATTCTGTAATTAGATATAAAATGATGACTACATTAGTTGTGGTCTCCTAAACGCCACCTTTATCATTATTTTTTTTATTGAAGGCTTGTAGTGCTATTAACATTCTTTGATTTTCAGGAAGTGTATTAATTGCAATGTTTATAATCTCAATCTGTATGCCTAATGAATATTAAATTCAGTCACAGTGAATATAAAAGCACAAAACGTTATGCTGAAAAAGTAAGACAAAAGTTGCACAAGACTGTACCGCATGGCTTCTGCATTGCGTTTGATCAGTGCGGCTAATCTTAACTGTCATGACATAAAGCACAAAGAAGATATTGTCAAGCTTCTTAGCGGACTCCGCACCGTCTACACCACAAAGGGTACAATTATTTTCATGCTTTCATTGGTGAATGTGGAGAGAGATTCCAGTGAGCTAGGTAATCGAGTGAAACGGGAATGCTCTCCAATAATCCAATGCTGCAGCAGCCCACGCATTTTCCAATTGTTCTTATATCTAACAGTGAGCTATAGAGGTCATAACAAGTTCTTCATAACAAGAGCCAGAGGACATAACTATGTCACTTTCTTAAAGTTTCCCTCCACCACAATAGTGCAGAGACAAATTAAGCTGTTGTCAAATGCCTTTTTCTGCGCTACTTATGCTTGTTTATAGCCCTACATATAATTAAAAAATAGCACAATTAGACGCATATATCTTACAGTAGCGCCTTAAAACTTCAATTCTGAGTATCTGAGTTTACTGAGAATCACTTGAATAGATACCCCTAAATTATTAGCCCTGCAGGGAAAACCAGCTGATGTAGCAATTAGCCAGTGGCTTCATTAGCATGGTTAGAATTCATGTGTTTAAACAAGCATGAGATACAATGAGCTGCTCTGTTTCTGTAATTAGCTATTTTAAATCATGAAACCGGCCTAAAGACTACATCTAATTGCAGCTATATGCAGTATAGCTAAAATACTCATCTTTTTTTCTCTTCGTGTGAGTGATAATAAAGCCAGAGGAGATGTCTTTGAACCCCCGAGTGAATCTCTAGAAATTTACTTGACATCCTCAGAGCTCCTTCACAGGTTGAAGTGGTAGCAATTTACTTTTAAACTTTTAAAGCACATTTTTAAACACATGCCCACTAGAAATGTAAGAGTGAATTATTTCATTCATACATACTGTAGTTTTGCATCTTGTCAATTATACACTTTTTTTTAAAGGTCTTTGGATCACGATAGAGGTATATTTTGAATGTTAGCCGATAACATTTTCAGTAAGTATATACAATAATCAATCATTCATACTGCTGAGTGCTTTTTTGACAAAGGCTTGAAATCATTAGCTAGGTAGTCCATATGGCATTACAAAATATTAATAATACCCTAATATTAGTTATAAAATTACATGTTTTTCTTTTCACTTTTTGGTGTTTCTAAGGTTTAATGGTGCCAAAATACCATTATACCAGTATACCATAATGCTGTAGAAATGAACAACAAGCTCTTTGTAGTGTATTTGATGCTTAGAGTGCACTGTATGTATTTGCATTTTTAATTTTTTGTTAATAATAAATTAAAAGATCTTGCGGGAAAATATTGCACTGACCCACTTAGGATAGTCAACTTGAAGACTATGTTTCCTGCCTAGGCAAGCACTACTATTACTAATGATATTAATGAGAAGAAGACTGTGGTGAGAAGATGAGTGATGAGTGGTAGCAGTGCGCTGTTGTTTAATGTGGAGCAAACTCAGAAAGCAGAGCTGTCACTTCTTTAAATGTTTTCACTTGTCTGGACTGATGCACATTGTCTTTTACTTTGAATAAGAATGACAAGCTTGACTTGTCACAATTTAAAGATTCCGATTATAAGGCTTCATTTAATCTCCTATGACAGAATGTTTGCAAGGGCTCATCACCCTGCAGCAGTGTTTTTAACCTGTCGTAGACTAAGGAGCTTCACAACCACCTCCTTGCCTTCAGTCGGGTGTTAAAACGATTCTTCGAACTGCTTTTTAAACAAAGGAAGGAAGTGACAGATTTATGGTCCGGTTGAGTGGAATAGCGGACAAAAGGGATATAATGATGAATGCTATGTTGTTACACAAAGTACATGGAACAATGGAATAGGAATTCATTAACTAAAGTCAAACTGGAAAAACATTATATATATATATAGATATATATTTTAGGTAGTGTAACCTGTAAGTGGCATACATTGTTAAAAATAAAGAGCCCAACAGGGATTTTCACAATGATGCCACAGAAGAAACATTTTGGCTTCTCCATAGAAGCTAACTGCTGAATTTTTGTCTTAGTGTAAAGAACATTTTAATCATCTAAAAAAAGCAATGGAAAGGTTACATACAATAGTTGTTAAAGGCAGTACATGGAACCACATAAGCCAATAAAATCCTTTATTTTTAGGAGCGTAGTCCACAGGACAAAAGGAGAACTGAGGAGCAGAACAAATAAATTTGAATGCTTTTGCCAATGTTTTTCTTGTGCCATTTAGTCGATGAATGTTGTAATGCGATTCAAGTTTTTCTAAAATACTTCATATCTGTCTGTCTTAAGCATTTCACTGATGTTAGAATAAGAAATCGAGAGAAAAACACCATTTGTTCCTCAAGTCCTCAGAGCTCCAATAACACCCCTTATATAACTAAATAAAGAAACGGTTTGATAAATAACCCAATATTATGTCTTAAACAAGTAACAGTTTAAAGACTCTGAATTTGTCTGCAGGACATGCAACGAGAGCACAGCACCAGCACCACAAGGGATGGTTGGATGGTGGAGTTCAGCTTGTAAACCTACTAGTGCAGTGAGGCAGAAAGGTAAGTGCCCCTTTATGCCTTGCCAGGACGAGATTGGCTAAAAATACCTTTAGGACATGTGGAAAAATGGGTTATATGTTTAAAAAAGTTTATTTATAAAAGAAACTAAAAATCAGATTACAGTAGTAGAGTACAGTAAAATATTATTTTCCTGAAATTGGCGATTCATCTTAAAAAAGCATTTTTGAATGAACAGAATGAATATTACCACAAATTACCACAGTGCTGATGATGATCAATGGCAAAAGCTTAAAATAATGTCTTAATGTCATACATTTACTTTATGCAAAATATTATTTTAAACTGAAATATGGACCTGGATATTTCAAAAATTCACTAAATACAGTTGTCTGTGTGATTTAGGCAGGGTTAGGTTGGTGTCACACCAATTGCTTTGGCTAAAAAGATCAATCTTGGTCTAATCTGAAATCACTTCCCTTATGCTCTCAGAGAAACATGCTCACAGACCAGTAGCCTTCCTCACAGGCAAGTTTTTTTGCAGAGCTCTCGATATGGTTGAATCATGCTCCATAATCCCTTTCAGCTACTGAACTCTGTTGCCCCCTGAAAGTAACTGTTGGCCTCTCTGAGGCTTTCCACAAGTTTGTTTCTTCAGGGAACTTTTTTCTAGGAAACGTTTATGTGATTTTCTAATATACAGATTTTCTAATATATATTTTTTGACAAGTAACTTTGGAAGTTTCGTTGTTAATTTCGGTAAACGGTTTCCCCTTATATCAGGAAAGGGAAAAACAAATGGAATAATAAAAAATCTCAGAAATGTTCACTTTGAACAGATTGCATTAACATGTTGTCAATAATGCTACCTGGTCTCATGGCATAAACGTACCTTGTACTTTAGTAAGACACGAAATACATACCAACAAGTACATATATACCAACAAGCCACTTATACAGTCAGAATTGCAAGATATAAAGTTGCAATTGTGAGATATAAAAAGTCAGAATTCTGTCTTTTTATGTTATTTGTGACACTTTCTTTCTGGCAAAGCACATGTATGCCATTTTCCACTTTACATTACACAATTGCGATATAATTCTGACTTTATAACTCGCAATTATAAATTGTGAGATAAAAAGTCACAATAACCTTTTTTTATTTTTTTATTCAGTGGCTGAAACGGGCTTCCATAGGAAAATGGCATACAAAGCTCTGTTAAAAAGTATATATTCCCGTGTCCTGTAAGAGTCACATCTCGTGGTTTCCTATGGTGCTTTGCCAGAAAGAAAGTGTCACAAATAATAAGAAAAAGGCAGAATTCTGACTTTATAACTTGCAATTGAGACTTTATAACTCGTAATTTTGACTTTATAACTCGCAATTCTGACTTTATATCTCATAATTCTGACTTTATATCTCACAATTCTGACTTTATATCTCACAATTCTGACTTTATATCTCACAATTCTGAGGAAAATAGAATTGTGAGATAAAAAGTCGTAATTATTCAGTGGTGAAACGGGCTTTCATACGTGTTTCATACGTGTCACTGCAGTTTCCACACAATTACTTGAAGAATATTATGTTATTACTTAATATTATTTAATATGCTGGGATATTTTAAATGTTTGAGATTTTTGAATGTTAGCATCAAACATATGCAGCTTAATATCTATGGGTTTTAATAGATGGTTTGTTCAGTAGCTCAAGGAGTGCAGAGATGTACTTGAGAGGCAAGTATCTCTGATTTAAATCCAGTGTAACTACGGCTTGACAAAACAGTTCAAATCAGTTTTGCATTTGTTCACACTATCGGGTAGGTTTAGGGTTGGATTTGGTGTAGGCATATTTCCAACATCACAGAGCATTAACTTTAAGCAACAGTCTATGGATATATTTTAATTCTGAACCACTGCATTACATACCTATATCAATGCAATAAACATGTGCCAGGGTTCACATACTGACCCTGTGTTTTGGTATCACTCAGTGGACATTTCTCTCCGGAAAAAGTGCATCAAGGTACGTAAAAACAGTGTTGCACAAAACACGAGATATGCAATAATGTGTACCTTCAGCATACTTTGCCGATGCCAGAAAGTTAAGAAGATGTGTTTTCAGACAGACAAAATTATCTTTGCTTGAGCAAACATGGAAATCTAGGATTTTTCATTTAATTTGGACTGGCTAGGGGTGAGCAATTCACAGACAGCTTTTCATGTATATAAAATGACTCACAAGCCAAACCAACCAACGAGAACATGGAACAATAATGATGATTCATAACAATAGAGCATAGGCACCAAAGCTGTTGTGGGTCCATTAACCCGAATCACTCAGCAACTAGCACAGGTTTTCAGAAAATTAAAGTTGCTTGGCAAATAAATAAGTTAAATGCATATTCCAAATATTTTATTATTTAAGCTTTACGTTACTCCACAAATGACAAGGGAATTTATAGTAATGTTAAAATTAATTAGCCAGTTCACATTCATTCTCTTATTAAATAGCTTGGGTATGCAGAGCATTCACAGTTCATATTGTCTGCACACCCCTGCTAAATAAGTTTATATGCATGCATCGTTTAGCATATGCATGAGCTGATGAGAACACTTTGTATTTCCAGCAGTCCAGAAGCGTGCCAGAAAGGCATCAGTTTCATAATACTTCAGAAATGTTGCCATTATTCACATCGCCGCCATGCCTGAAGACGGATCATTGTTCATAGTGTGCAACACGCGGATGTCAGAGCTGCTCTGTCGGAGTCCATCAAAGTGAAGGGCGAACATCTTCAAGCTTTCTGATCAGAGAAGACAAGCCTGGCAGGGGATATCCCCTCATACCATCATACGCACAAAGAGGATGATGGTGAAGTGTGAAAGACAGGATTTTTGCTCTTTTTATTTTGAAGAGACTATAAAGAAATCATTTGGTGGAACTGGGTTCGTCGGCATGTTTTCTGTGACAGGTAGAACAAAGAGAGAGAAAAGAAAAATAAAGCGTTAGGCCTTGTTTATCAGTCATTATATGCTACAGCTGACTCAATTCAAACTTGTCAGCATTCGGTTTGCGTTCTCCTGCTGTAGTGGGTAAATTAGCAAACTTTAGTCAGAGCTAAACTGTTTTTGAAAGCCATTTGTGATGAATTCTCGAGTTGTTCACTGCTATGGGAAGCCTGTGTGATGGCTATTCTGTTAAACAGGGTTTCTCAGCCAGTTGTTCCCAAACCCTTAGAGGCTTGTGATGGAACTGCAGGGGGTTTGTGAGATTCTGATAAGCCATCTGCACACTGTCGAGTCAAAGCAGCTCTGTGCCAGCTCTAAAATCTGCAAACTCTACAAATTATGCAGCTTCAGTACATAAAGCTGCTCAAAAGGCACTCTAAAATATGCCAACTCATATTTGACAAGCCACTTCTCTCCGTGTCAGAGGTGTCTCTGATGCGCCTTTGGCTCTGTGTAAAGGAAATGCCACATCAGAGCCACTTTGAACTTTGCTGTTGTCGTGACAGTCATACATCTTTCTTTTGGCTGCACGATATAGTGCAATACCAATATATTTAAAATAATGTATTTAAGTTGTATAATCATTCTGTTTCATTTAAAATAATAATCTATGACAATGCAATGAAATAAAGTGATCAAGCTAGGCTGTGAAATACACTATATGTATTGAAACCTTAGGAGGCAGTCCAAGTAAGGCATGTGGGTTCAGTTGAGCAAAAATGTTGGGAAACCCTGCTGTAAAAAGGTCCTCCGCATGTAATATATCCCCCTTGTGGTGCTGTTGGCCGGGAAAAAAAAGCTCATGATAGATTTCATAACCTTAAGATAATGCTCTCACTCTCCTATGGGAATAGTGCCATCCTGAGGAGTTGAGAGTAGATGAGAAATAGAGAGAAAACAGGAAAATATTTTAATGGACATTTATTTAAAGAACTGTCTTACAGCTTTTTCTGTCCTACAAATAAATATAATGTAAATGTATTTTTATCAGTTTAAAGTTTAATGTGACTACAGTGAAAGTTCCCAGAAAAGCTGTTTCCAGTATTTTTTTACTATTTTACTCTGATTTTACTATTCAGAGTATCACACACCATACATTATATGCATACTTTTGTAATTGGTATACCGATCATTACCAGCTGTATTTGAGAAATACGGCTTTGATTCATGTTGTGTTTGTGGTCCTTTTGTGGCCTTTTTAATTGGGTCTGTTTGATGAAGGAACATTTTTAATCCCCTTTATTTTTACAACATAGCTTTTTGATCTTCAAATGATTGTGTGATACATTTCTTCTGAGGCCAGGTTGCTAACATTTAGCTATTAACATTCACCTCACTCACCCACTTTTCCTTTGTGCAGAATAACAAGGCAGTCACCAAAAACCTAAATAGTTCTAGTTCTCTCTGCATGTTTCTTGACCCTGTTTAATTCTATGTCTCTCTACGCTTTCATGGCCACATGGGACCACCGTTCCTGTGATTATTCAGCAATTAGTTGGCTCTTCATCGTCCGTGCAGTACTGAGACAGTTGCCTTATAGCCTATTCTTCATGTTCTCAGTAGGTTTCTGGTAATTATTTTTGAGTCTTCAGTTCAGCGGGAGAAAAGAGTTGCACTCAAATATATATCTTCCAGGAGAACACAAATGCAAAAGGGAAACTGAGCTTCACATTTAAAACGAGCTGATAACAACAATAGGTAATTCATCTTTTTTTAATATTAAATAGCATATCAATCTTAAGTAATGTGAATTAATTTAATGAGAAACATGGATACAGTTTATGGATGTTATGTGGCATGTCTGGTGGTGCCATATGTCCTGGATCTTCTCAGCCTCTTTACATTTTTTGGGCAGTTTGGCAGAACAGGTTTTTATCCTGCTCAATTCTTAAGGCAGGGACAGACAGATGTGAAGCCTGTGGTCCCAATGAACCGTCTTGAGTCATGACAGAGAACTTTCAGATCTTTCAGTAATTGCTAACTTCCCGTTGTGGTTATCGAAAAAGCTGTGCTTCCATGACAAACACAAAATACTCTGAACTGGCAGAAAACTACTCCCTGTAATGCACATAATATCAAAATGAATTCCCTGGCACTCTAAGTAACCATCGTACCCAAATTAGATGAATTGTAGTAAACTGTTAAAATAGATGGAATCCAATGATCTCAAGGGATGTGTAAACATATTCATCAAATGAATGAGACAAATTAAACAACACAGTGCCTTCTCATAATGATAAAAGACTTGGCAAAAGCTGGGCTAAACACATCAAATGACATATGAGTGTCATTTCATTTTGTGACAATGCCAAAAATTGTCAACAACACCAAATGCCTTTTTATGATGTGCCTAAAAGGTACACACCTGCCCACACCTAAATGACACAACCTCGGGATTTTCAGACCAGAATTATGATCTAGGGACACTAGATCAACTTTCTACTCTAAATTAGCCATATTATTGTCCTACGTGAATGAAATGTTTAATTACATATTACAAATAATTAATTTTGTGAGAGTTATTGCATATGTCCATTATAGCATATGCTTGGCACCCTAGACGTTTTTTGTTGTCGAAAAATATGAGACATCACTCATAGATTGTTTTAACAGCATTCGTTCCGGTCGTTTGCAATTGGGCTGGCATAAAATGTACAAATAAATAAAAAAGGTTATATTCGTAATAAAGGAATGTTATTGAACAGTGTCATGGTTGTGAATGTGTGGATGTATCCACACATATCTGTGTAATATCCACGAATCTTTGATTTTCAGACTTCCGGATTTTCAGTAAAGCTATAGCCTAATCTCTTTGTGCAGTGTGTGGCCTTCAGATGCTGTGTGTACAGAACCAGAGTGGGTTCATCTTAAAGAGATTATGGTGGCAGGATTGTAATTTCACTCTAATACTATTGGTTGACTCTCCAGTTCCCCTTTTAAAGCAGTGTGAAGTTGACTTGAGACATTCTGGATGGCAACCTTATTGGAATATCAACCGTTGTGGAAGACGCGTGAGAGAAATCTCAGGATCCTAAAAGAGGAAATCTCTCTGAGTGAAATGGCTCCTACCTATACCATTTACTTCTCTGTCTGAAGTGGCAGTCTTGCTCCAAATCAACTGTGAAATTGTATTTGAAAGACATTAAACTGGTACTGTTACACTATAGGAGTTTGCTCACAGAGCCAAATCTTATTTCCAGTTGTATCCCACTACTTCAATAAGAACTGGTGTAACACTGCAGACACCATATAATGAAATACTAGTACTCGTGCTCTACTGCCTACTAGAGAAAACATTTGCCTACTTTGCTTATACTATGCCATACTATAAGCGTCATTCGATAAGATTAGAGGGCTGAAACAAACTATAACATGTTTTGCATAATCTCCTTTGAAAATGAACATGCTAACCTTTGAAATCAATCCTGACTCATCAGCCTTATGCATTTCCTGGGAGAGAAGCAGTAAGAAACAAAAATAAATAAAACATCAGCAGCAGAATTTGTCTTTGAAATGAAACATCAAATGCATTAAGAAGTTCCCTGGCAAAGGCCAGTTGCGATGACTCAAATTAAATTGAATTGCCAAGGCAGTTGTATAGATAAAAGTTGAGATGAGGCAGTCGATTAAGAGCTTTAATAATGAGCTTGCCATTGATGATATTGGGAGCTAAGCACATCAATTGGGATGAGTATCGTTTTTAGTCTTGTGTCGTAGATCTTATGCTCTACAAGCCGTTTTAAAGCAGCTCTAACAAAATCACATTGGAGGGCACATTGTTTTCACTTAGTAAATATATTGTAGCTTTTCTTTTCTTTTCTTTTCTTTTCTTTTCTTTTCTTGTCCCTTACAGTGCTCTGCTACTATATTTTCATTTTGTATGCACACTATATGCCAACCTTTTTCTTCTCTCAAAGAGAAGATGAATTTAATTCTGGTATTCTCTTTCAAAACTTTGCAGCATGTACGTGGTTAAGTTCATTTCAGTTCTCAGTTCACTGAAACAAGCATCCTTTGTGCCAAACACAAAATTCTCATCTGCAAAAGTGTCAAATTGCAGCCCTAGGCACTTAGTAGTGGTCAAAAAAGATTTCCAACACGACTTACAGGCCAATTCTGCTTTTGTAAACTCAGATGACAATTCAGACAAGAATTAAATTACCTCTAGGTCATTCGCCTGGAAAATTTCTTCACATTTCTGATTCAGACAGCAATAGAATCACAGACTATTGAATGCAAGAGTTGAAATTACATTATGTGCACATATAAAACAATTACTGTCTGAATAAAGCATTTGATATATGTCTATAATGTATGTGCACAATAATATCACTTACTGTAGTTCTTGCTAACAGTTTCCATACTTATTATATTACACTACAGCAAGGACTGAAACAGACATGCTAACAGAGGTCAAGTACTTTTCACGTCCTATGTATCGATATTTAGTGCAGTTTTAGTGCTTTATTTATTACATTTAATATATATGTTTTATACAACCTAGTCTCACAAGAATGCGTGCCTCTGTGCACTTTTTCTGCAACACTATTTTTACATGCCTTGCTGCATGTTTCACTGAAGTTTCAAAGAGAAATGTCCACTAAGTCACGCCAAAACGCAGGTGCAGTACATGAACCCTGGCACGTTTTGTATTGCGTTAATATAGGTACGCATTACTGTGTTTTTATTACATTAAATATCCAGAGACTGTTGCTAAAAGCTAATGCTCAATCATGTTGGAAATATGCACTACATTAAATCCAACCCTAAACCTGCAGAACCTGATTTTGCTGAGTGGAGCAACATTTTGATTAGCCAATCAGATCTGAAGAACCAGTTTATAGTTTTTGTGAAGTTTAGGCTTATAATGTTTGTACATATATACAGGCTTACAATGTGCATGTACATATATATCATTCATCATTCAATCCATTTTTTGGGGATTAAAATGTTGTTTCAGAGTAATCAAAGTATGTTGACGTAGGAAAACGTCAAATTCAACAAAATTAGGATGTGCAAACCTACAAGATAGTGTTAACAAATGCAAAACTGATATAAAAAGGCATTTGATGATGCAACCGTGCCATTTCAAATTCCTTTTACACAGATTTGAACTTTATTACATGCAATTTAAACATACGCTCCTCGCCTCTCAAGTACATCTCTGTACTCCACGAGCTACCAAACAAACCTATCGTCTATTAAAACCCATAGATATAAAGCTGGATATGTGTGATGTTACCATTCAAAAGCATCAGTTTTCAAATCTCCCAGCATATTAATATTGTTTTGAAATCACAGTTTTGAAAGTGCTCTCAGGTCTAAGTATACATTTATGCCATGAGACCAGGTAGGTTTTATATATAAACATTTAGTGCACACATTGACACTACTGTATTTGTACAGACAGACAGTCCATCAGAGTCTGTTTTGTGCGATTTGGAAAAGCTTAGCTCTTTTAGAAACCTGACAGAATGGCACCTTCATTTTTATGTTACAAATCCTCTTCCATCCTCTATTTAAAGGATACAGAAAGATATCAGTGCAAACCATACGCTGTATTTGGCAAATCATTTATTTATCTGTCATCAGATAGACTACATGCTTCTGACAGCTTTACTGTCAGGGGGTGTACAATACACACCTGATCAGTTCACTGCTCCAATATTATGTGAATGAAAAGCATGTGGATCACATAGAGATTTATTTGGAAATTAAATAAAAATCTGAAGAGCGGTGTTTTAGAGCAAATACCAGTATCTCATTCACAAACCATCAACAATCTAAATGCTGAATCTATTGCTAAATCTGCACTGTGAGTATTTAAATGCAAAAATGATAGCATGTGACCGTTTAAGAGTGAGATGTCAAGTGAGTTGAGCTAAAAGAGTGTTCGGTTTTATCCAAAACATTAGCAAAAAGGTTAATATTTTATTGTGTTTGAAAATAACATACCACCTGCACTAAACCCTTCTCTAAATCTAAATGATTATTTTAACTGAATGAAATATGAAATAAAAACACTTTTATATCTCAGCTGGCTTTTACAAGTATTAGAGCTTTCTTATGGTGAATCATGTTTCAAGTGCAATGCTGTACCAGCCAGCTAGCAAGTCTACCTAGACAGAAAAGTTATACATATAGAGCTGGTGATGAATATTTGTAGATTTGACATATGCCAAAAATAATGCATTAATACATGCACTATAGTAAAAGTGTTTTGAGGTCAATAGTATTATGCAAGGAACTGTGTAAAAATGAGCCTTTATTAATTGATAATCTTCCCCCGTAGACATAATTTGTATGAAAATTACTAAAAGTTATTTGTGTTTTTTTTCTATTGTTAATTTCAGCTGAAAACTGCACTGGACTGTATACATTTAAGTAGGTACATTTTTTTAATTTTGCACATTTTTTCAATGAGCCTTTTGAATAAATAAGTTAACACCCCTAAGGTCAGACGAGAAAAGTCCTTGGGTATCTGTATAGTGGCTTCCTTGTGGCAAGAAAATGAATTTTGACCCATGTGGTGCTTTAGGTCATTGTCTTTTGGCTATGTCACATCTGCACCTCAGAGACCCTCTGTGCAAGCACAGAAGAAGACAATAAGCATTGGTTTCTCCTCATCATGAGCTCCCAGCAGGGTTATGTTGTCTCACCCTTCTTGGTCTGAGCAGCAGTAGGATGACAGTGAAGATCTAAGGGCTTGCTGATTCTCTGTCACACGGATAAAAGGTTCAAAAGGCACCAAAACAGAGGAGTCAGATGCTACCATCTCATTAACACATCGTAAAACTAAATCAAAACTGTTTAATTCAAATACTTGAAAACACCAGCAGCTCTGCATTTGCACTCAATATAGTTGTAATAATGGAAGAAACCTATAATTGTTTTGCATGAAGTGATGCAAATGGATTTTAAGTGCATCATTAATTGTCTGTGAGGATGAGAACAAGCAAAGAGAATAGGAAAGATGACAGGGTTCCTCTGTTCAGATGACCTTGGAATTCAATTTAGTCTTCTTTCACATCAAAATTCCTAGCACACCAATGAGATTTAAATTACTGTATTCAAAATGAGTGGCACAGAGTAAATGTGGCCAGACCATGGAGAGCAAATCAAGAGGAACTGATGAAAAAAAAAAATCTTCCTCTGAAAAGTTTTTTTTTTTTTTTTTTTGAAGCAGCGATTGATTTGCAAAAGCCATCAACTATATATAACTGCCCATAGTTAGCAATTAAATCGTAAGCAAGGCTTTGCTAGCAGACCTGTATGATTTGATCAAAGGAATGATGTTTACATGCTTAAATGACTCATATCTGCTTTGAGCCCAATCACGTACCTTACTAAATGCATCCTCTTAATGCATTTGCTGTAAAAATCAAGAGCACTTTTTGTCATCCTCAAAGAGAATTAATCCACTGAGGTTTTCACAGGTGAGTTAATAAGATGGGAGCGCCTCAAAGAAAGCTAGAGTGTCACAGTGAGTTAAGGAAGCAATATTTTGTGGGCAACTGGGACAGGTATATTAATTGTCTCCAATATATGTTTGCCAGCTGCAATTAGGAGCTGGTGAACATTAAGGAACAAATTCATACCTTTGCTCAGCACAGTAACACCCTCAGTCCCATTTCTGCTTCAGGGTCTTGAATATGGACTTGACTAAGACTTCTCTCCGTAGTTCACCAAAAAAATTGTATTTAGTTATTTTACACCCATTCTTTTGTTTTCTCAAACCTGCTCATTTATATATATATATATATATATATATATATATATATATATATATATATATATATATATATATATATATACACTGTATATATAAAGCAATTTAGCTAAAATGGTATAGTGTGGTGCAAGTAGAAGTAGTGCATGAGCTGATGAAATACCTTCAATGCAGTGGAGGTCATTTAAGATAAAAGCATTTGCCTAATGTATAAATGTAAATGCAAATTTTTCACTGAAAATTCTTTCAGTTGGACCTTATCAAACAAATCAGTTAATCTGGTTCCCAAACAGTAAATGATTTGTTAAATACCAGACGGATCCGGTTCTCAAATTCAACTTGGTAATCTGGTTGCAGCAGTTAACAGCTTACTGGAGTTAAATTTAGGTCTTTTTTTCACACAAAGGTTCTTATCTTACGGTTTCAGAAGACTTAAAATATAGTGCATGAATTGTTTGAGGCATTTTCATCATGCTTTTATGGTGTTTGTTTGTCCTTTTTGAAGCGCAAATAAAAAAAAAAATCACCTTTTATGTTCTACAGAGGGACAAAAATGGTGTGCGAATGATAAAATTAGCATTTTTTGTGTGCGAGCTATTCCTTGCAATCTGTGTCTAAATCATGCAACACATTTGCAACTGTTTTCTCTTGATAAGGGAATATTTTGAAACTCAGTTTCGTATTTGTGAAACTAAAAAGAGTTTGATTTAAAACAGTAAAATGCATGGAGCATAAAGAGCAGTTGCGAGTTCAGGTTTTTGTCATGCACCTAGGACTCTCTCTGGACAGCTAGTCACACCGTGAAAGAAGATTAAAATGCCTAGGAAATGAGGCTCAACTCTTGGCATGATTAATGTCCATGAAGTGTAATTAAAGACTTTTAGTTAATTCCCTTGTCTTCTGACACTTTAACCAGTTTTAATCATCCCCACTGACTGGTCATGCATAATTGCAGAATCTCTACAGACCGACAAACTATTAACGTAAAATATTAACTGCCGTATCTAAGAGGTATATTTGGGAATGTGCATTAGACCAATGCCTACTAAAGTGCTACTGTTTTTGAAATGTTTTGAAAGCATTGGTGAACAACTTTTGCATTGCACATTATGCCTGTCAGCATAATTTTTACTTTTACTTTCACTTGAAGAAATAATTTCCTATAGAACCTATGCCTATTGCAATGAACGCAACTGGATGTGTGACGCGTGCTGTGAAACATAGAGAACAATCAACACTGCTTCACTACTCCAGCTGGGAGATATGATCACTTAAAAAGTGTTAAGGTTATTTAATTGCATTCCGCTCGCTGCTCTAAGGCTTTCAATGACCCCTTCAGAGACCTTTATATTGTTAAAGGACTGCTGGTTTTGTTCCTGATGATGCTCTCTGTTGGAATTACACAACATATGTTCTCCCCGCGCCTCACATTTCTCAGAAGTTCTCATTATTGGTGTCAGAAAGTTAAATGCGTTTGTAATAATCTTGACTGAAGGGCCCATTCAGAGTTCATTGTACAAATGAGAAATGATTGCATACACCCCCCCCACCAGTACTTATCACTGAAATTGCAAAGTTAAACTTTGGCAGGTTTGCTTATTATGTGGCTAAACTATTGAAGTGATAGCTTGAAATGAGCAAAACTATAGGAAATTGCAAATGGTATATATGTGAGTCATCAAATAATGTTCTGTGTTTTCGACATTGTTGTAAATGAAATTTTGAAACCAGTTTTTGAGTGAAAATTTCCTTCTACATCAGTTTTTGGCCCAGTTGTAAAACTAGACATCTGTGCTAACTAAATAATTAAGCAAATAAATAAAGAAATGCTGTTTCACAATATGAAATGAGCAAGAACAAAGTTAAACATTTTAACTTCTTCTTCTTCTTCTTCTTCCGCTTATCCGGGGCCGGGTCGCGGGGGCAACAGTCTAAGCAGGGACGCCCAG
The DNA here is from genome assembly GCF_018831695.1 of Puntigrus tetrazona. NCBI lineage: Eukaryota > Metazoa > Chordata > Actinopteri > Cypriniformes > Cyprinidae > Puntigrus > Puntigrus tetrazona. The sequence goes on from NC_056704.1 coordinate 17,306,045, forward strand.
ACTCCCCTCTCCCCAGACACTTCCTCCAGCTCTTCCGGGGGAACACCGAGGCGCTCCCAGGCCAGCCGAGAGACATAGTCCCTCCAGCGTGTCCTAGGTCTTCCCCGGGGCCTCCTCCCGGTGGGACATGCCCGGAACACCTCCCTTGGGAGGCGTCCTGGAGGCATCCGGAACAGATGCCTGAGCCACCTCAGCTGGCCTCTCTCGATGTGGAGGAGCAGCGGGTCTACTCGAGCTCCTCCCGGTGACTGAACTCCTCACCCTATCTCTAAGGGAGCGCCCAGCCACCCTACGGAGGAAACTCATTTCGGCCGCTTGTATCCGAGATCTCATCCTTTCGGTCATGACCCAAAGCTCATGACCATAGGTGAAGTAGGAGCAGATCGACGAGTAAATCGAGAGCTTCGCCTTGCGGCTCAGCTCCTTCTTCACCATGACAGACCAGTACAGCGACCGCATTGCTGCAGAAGCTGCACCGATCCGTCTGTCGATCTCTCGTTCCATCCTTCCCTCACTCGTGAACAAGACCCCAAGATACTTAAACTCCTCCACCTGGGGCAGGAGCTCCCCACCAACCTGAAGGGGGCAAGCCACCCTTGTCCGACTGAGGACCATGGCCTCAGACTTGGAGGTGCTGATTCTCATCCCAGCCGCTTCACACTCAGCTGCAAACCGCCCCAGCGCACACTGTAGGTCTTGGCCAGATGTAGCCAACAGAACAACATCATCAGCAAAAGCAGAGAAGCTATTCTGTGGTCACCAAACCAGACCCCCTCCGGCCCCCGGCTGCGCCTAGAAATCCTGTCCATAAAAATAATGAACAGGACCGGTGACAAAGGGCAGCCCTGTCGGAGTCCAACATGCACTGGGAACAAGTCTGACTTAATGCTGGCAATGCGAACCAAGCTCCTGCTCTGATCATACAGGGATTGGACAGCCCTTAGCAAAGGGCCCCTTACCCCATATTCCCAGAGCACCCCCCACAGGACACCACGAGGAACCCGGTCGAATGCCTTCTCCAAATCCACAAAACACATGTGGACTGGTTGGGCAAACTCCCAGGAACCCTCCAGCATCCTGAAGAGGGTATAGAGCTGGTCCAGTGTTCCACGTCCAGGGCCGAAACCCGCATTGTTCCTCTTGAAGCTGAGGTTCAACTATCGGACGGATTCTCCTCTCCAGTACCCTGGCATAGACTTTCCCAGGGAGGCTGAGAAGTGTGATCCCCCTATAGTTGGAGCACACCCTCCGGTCCCCCTTCTTAAAAAGAGGAACCACCACCCCGGTCTGCCAGTCCAGAGGCACTTTCCCCCGCGTCCACGCGATGCTGCAGAGGCGTGTCAGCCAAGACAGCCCTACAACATCCAGAGACCTGAGGTACTCCGGCGGATCTCGTCCACCCCTGGTGCCTTGCCACCGAGGAGCTTCTCAACAACCTCAGTGACCTCAGCCAGGGTGATGGTTGAGTCCCCCCCTGGGTCCCCGGTCTCTGCTCCCTCAGTGGAAGACGTGTTGGCGGGATTGAGGAGGTCCTCAAAGTATTCCTTCCACCGCCCGACAATATCCCCAGTCGAGGTTAGCAGGTTCCCACCAGCACTGTATACGGTGTTGGCAGGGCACTGCTTCCCTTTTCTGAGGCGTCGGACGGTTTGCCAGAACCTCTTTGAGGCCGTCCGATAGTCATTTTCCATGGCCTCCCCGAACTCCTCCCAGACCCGAGTTTTGCCTGCACAACCACCCGGGCAGCGGTCCGCTTGGCCCACCGGTACCTGTCAGCTGCCTCAGGAGTCCCATGAGCCAACCAGGCCCGATAGGACTCCTTCTTCAGCTTGACGGCATCCCTTACTTCCGATGTCCACCATCGGGTTCGGGGGTTGCCGCCACGACATGCACCGGAGACTTTACGGCCACAGCTCCGGACGGCTGCGTCGACCAAAGAGGTAGAGAACATAGTCCACTCGGACTCAATGTCTCCAGCCTCCCTCGGAATCCGGTCAAAGCTCTGCCGGAGGCGGGAGTTGAAGATCTCCCTGACAGGGGTCTCTGCCAAACGTTCCCAACAGACCCTCACAGTGCGTTTAGGTCTGCCAAGTCTGTCTGGCCTCCTCCCCCGCCAACGAATCCAACTCACCACCAGGTGGTGATCAGTTGACAGCTCCGCCCCTCTCTTCACCCGAGTGTCCAAGACATGCGGCCGGAGATCAGATGATACAACCACAAAGTCGATCATCGACCTCCGCCCTAGGGTGTCCTGATGCCACGTGTACTGGTGGACACCCTTATGCTTGAACATGGTGTTCGTTATGGACAGACCGTGACTAGCACAGAATTCCAACAACAGAACACCACTCAGGTTTAGATCGGGGGGGCCGTTCCTCCCAATCACGCCCCTCCAGGTGTCACTAGCATCACCAACGTGAGCGTTGAAGTCCCCAGCAGGGCGATAGAGTCCCGGTTGGAGCACTTTCCAGCACCCCTCCCAGGGACTCCAAGAAGGCCGGGTACTCTACACTGCCATTCGGCCCGTGGGCACAAATGACAGTGAGAGTCCTCCCCCAACCCGAGTCGCAGGGAGGCGACCCTCCGTCCACCGGGTTAAACTCCAACACATGGCGGCTAAGCTGGGGAGCTATGAGCAAGCCCACACCAGCCTGCCGCCTCTCACTGTGGGCAACACCAGAGTAGTGAAGAGTCCAGCCCCTTTCGAGGAGATGGGTTCCAGAGCCCAAGCAGTGCGTGGAGGTGAGCCCGACTATCTCTAGCCGGTATCTCTCGACCTCCGCAACAACTCAGGCTCCTTCCCCCAGAGAGGTGACGTTCCATGTCCCTAGAACTAGGTTCTGAGTCCAGGGGTTGGGTTGTCGAGGTCCCGCCTTCCGACTGCCACCCAAACCACAAGGCACCGGCCCCTTACGGTCCCTCCTGCAGGTGGTGGGCCCACGGGAGGATGGCCCCACGCTGTTTCGGGCTGAGCCCGGCCGGGTCCCGTGGGGCAAGACCCGCCACCAGGCGCTTCGCATGCCGGCCCGGCCCCAGGCCTGGCTCCATGGCGGGGCCCGGCTGCGCCATACCGGCGACGTCGCGACTCCATTACGGTTTTTATCCATAAGGGGTGAGGTGGACCGCTCTTTGTCTGGCTTGTCACCTAGGACCTGTTTGCCTTGGGAGACCCTACCAGGAGCATATAGCCCCGGACAACCTAGCTCCTAGGGTCATTCAGGCACTCAAACCCCTCCACCGCGTTAAGGTGGCGATCCTCGGAGGGATTTTAACTGGTTAATGAAATTTTCCCTTTTAGTTGTATCGGCCCCCTACATACTTTTTTTTCCACCATGCTTAACGATTAACCTCTAACCTAACATATTAGAAAATTTCACAAAAGAAAAATGCAGTATGTTTTCTTTGGTGATAAAATTAGTAGCTTGTTTCAAATGAAATTGCTTAGATTGCTATGTACGTATTCACCTAGTACTGTACATGTAATGTATTACAGTGGTCAAGCCACACATTCAGATCATGTTGCTTAGATATTCTTCTAGCCTCCCTTCAACTCCCTTTACCCATTAACAACCTCAAAACTATTTTTTTGACTTCTTAATGCTAATATCCAGCATTGTTAATCAGCCCCTTTATTTTTTTCCCTACGTAATCGTTATCAAGTAAGCAATTGAAAACCAATCTGGATTTCTTTGTGATTAGCAAAGACCTGTCTTTAATCTTTCATTCTTTCTAAAATAATTTAAAATTAGCCTACAGCTCAATAACCATTTTAGCATTAATACTACAGTAACAAGACGAAACATTAAAGAGCTGCAGCCTAGTGGCAGCCTTCCAGCCTCTCTCTTGAAACCAACATGGAAGTGACTTAAACTGCATTTCATCAATTGTCCACAAGAGACTGGCTCCACAAGAGAGACCCTGTCACGTTAAAACGGTCAACTTTATTTTGATGAAAAATGTTTACAGCCTCGTACAAAAACTAACTCATTTGTTTAAAGGGGTCCTACGGTATCGCTAAAAAGTATATTATTGTTGCTCCGCTAAGACCTGTCTTCTTGAAACGGGTTGATTTGTACAAAGTCATTCTAAAAAAAACGAGGTATGCTCTTATTGGCCAGCTATCCAGTGTGTTGTGATTGTTTTGATGCATTGTGTATTTTCACTCAGAAATTAATAGTGCATTTTACAAATTACAAAGCAACAACAAGTACACTGAGTTAAATGCGACCATACTGGAATTAACTTTGAAAAATCTATGATTTACACTTTAAAATGTTAATTTTAATATCATGCACGAAAATGGCTTTTATGAAACTATCTGTTCAAAAGAATACCTGTAATATACACACACACCATATAAAAATCCACCTCCATAATTTATGACAATGTGCTTTTTTAAATGGTCAGTGGCTTTTAATTAAGCTCTTTCCAAGACTTCTTAGCCTCATACACTGTATTTTTGTAGAGGATCAGTGTCAGATCACATATTCTAGCTTTGTGACAGGAACAGACAGAACACTATTATTCACTTCCCATTAGTCACATCTTTCCTTCAGAGCTTACAAATCTTATTCTCACTTGTGTTCAATTCAAACTTGACACATTTAGACTTGTCATATCAGGTCAAAACTTTGCCTATACCAAAGGACAACAGAAAAGAGTACAATAATAGACAAAAAAATTTATATATATACAGTACATATTATAGGTAACATACACTATCTGAGAAAAAAATAGAATACCATCTGGGAACATGGAGGTCTTTTTTGATACAGTTATGATTGCATTAATCACAAACTGGCATTATGGTGAGTCAGAGCAATAGTCCTGTCTCATATTATTTGAGATGTGGATTTAATTGCCAAGTCTGACCGAGGAAACAAACAAGCTTGCTAACAAAGTGTCAAAAATGAAGAATACAACACAAGCTTGGCTCAGGACCCTCTTATCCTGCTGTTGGAAACAGGCTAAAGCAGCAAGGCTGGCTATTATCTGGCTGAAAAATGAGAACTCATTGACCAGAACTACAGGCAGTGTATCTGCCATTTCTGTCACACAGTAAGGATGCTGGGCAGGGCAATGGACAATATTTGTATTCCGAAAGGCACAACGCATGGAGACTGTAACAAGTGGTTATTTGCTCCAGGATTGGTAAATAAACATTCTTATTTTGGTTCAGACGGCACACTATTGGAAATATGGGCATAAAGATGCATGCCTCAGCTCTGCATCCCCGGGAGCACCATGGGCAGTTCTAGGGTCAGTGGATATCTTAGACTTTGCCCAGACATCTGTGTCTGAGCCCATCTTTTGAAGTTGTATTGGAATAAGATGCACTTTAAAATGAATCTAGATATGCTACATCTGCAAGCAGTCATTTTATCAAGTACATCACAATATTATTGCTGCTAAATCTAAAACGTTCCCTCTAACATTCATCTCAGCTTTAAGCATGCTCAAAGATCAGAAATTGTATGTTTGTGTTATATTTGAAAGACCACGTATGAGTGTGCGTGTGTGTGTGTATACACACACATTTACGCAATATACACTGCTTTTCAGAAATCTATGGTCAATACGATTTTCTTGAAATATATTTTTATTTGTTTTTTGACAGTCAATTCAAGACTGAAATATACACAAACAAACTAAAATAAATAGAGCAACAGTTAATCAGCACAATTGTTTTCAACATTGATAATATTAAGAACCAAATCAGCTTATTAATACGATTTCTGAAGGATCGCGTGAAACTGAAAACTGGAGTATTTACTACTATTCAGCTTTGCAATATCAGCAACACATTACTTTTTAAGTATTATTATAAATGACGTAAAAATATTTTAGATTGTAAAAATAGTTACTGTTGTCATTGTAGTTTTTATTAAATAAATCAATGCAGCTTAATATCTCAGCATCTTGTGAAAATGCTTTCACCCTTCTGTGACTTGCCATGACAGATATTTCAAATTCAATTTGTTGTGCTGTTTATATGTTGTAGTTTCAGAAGGAAAAGAAATACACCCCTGAATTGTGATTATGTGTGCAAAACCTTTCAGCGCGTTACGTTCTTCTGGTGCCTATTTATAGCCCCATGAGTTCAGGTTTTTTTTCTTTTACTAATTTTACTGTCTGCTAAACAAAAATCTAATCAGAAGTTTAATCACTTAGAAAAGCAATAGCACATTGCTCCTCAATAAGCTCCCTTATTTAAAGGTATCATTGACGTAATGGTGCGGGACAGGTTATGTTTCGGAGTGGAAAAACAAGAAAAATAAGCAGAAGCAAAAACAATAGCAATGCTTGCCTTAGCAAGCACTGCTAATTAACATATCAAGCTGAGAACAAGCCTCAGCTGTGATAAGTAGGCTGTATCTGTTTATACCGTGTTGTGAATATAAATTCATTTTTGTGTATACTAAGTATATGTATATCTTTACATTTATAGCGAACAACAATGCAGCATCTGTTTCTCCAGTTTACACATTCATACATGCAGAACAAAAATGCATTTATGCAGATATATATTTGGTGCAGTAGAGTGTTAAAAAGAATATGAAATGAAAAATGAAAATTTGAAAATGTACTAACCCCAGGCCATCTAAGAATTTGTTTCTTTATCTGATTTTTAGAATTTAGCTGTCAAAATTATATATTGTTTTGAAATGAGACATTCTTAAAATAAATCCCAAGCCGTTTCATGTGAGCATACTGCCCGGTCACTAGGTGCCACTTTTGAAGCGGTAAAAAAAAAGTGGTTTCCCTGGTAACGCTGTACACAAAGCATCACTCACAAACACCTAATCAAGCATTGCAGGCATGATGAAATGAAAATGAAACCAATTGGACCAATCACGACAGATTAGCAAAGGTGGGGTTTGGAAAAATGAATCGCTGAGTGAATCGTCTGGGAGTCATTGAATAAGCAAAGTTAAGATAAATGCATATTATAAACAATGATAGTGTTTTTGACCTTGCATGCATGTCAGACTGTTTTTGGGGAGTACCCATAATACTTTAAACTCTCATTCTTAAGTCACCCATTCACTACAGAGGATTCATTGCTGATGCAATACTAATTATTTCAGAACTGATTTCTCCAAATCAGTTCCGAAACCCATCTATATCTTGGATTGCCTAAGGGTGATTACATTTTCAGCAAATTTGCATTTTTGGGTGAACTATTTCTTTTTAAGTACTGCAACTAGCATAACTACCATTTCATAGCAACAGTCCAAATTAAAGTGGACGATTGGTCTGCTGAACATCATTAGGATTAGACATGTTTTTGAGACCATGAGCTACAATATTATTCTGGGATTTCATCTCACTTTAAGTGATGTTTTATCAATAGTTGATGGCTGTGGTGTATTGGGCATCTGACGTTTCTTACAGTTTGCCACAAGCTTTCACCTCACCATATAGACTAGTATCTGCATGCCAAAATCTGTGGGTCACAGAAATCTCAGTTTATATAAGGGCACAAGAGTTTCTCAGCCACTAGCTTATTAATGAGAATACTTTCCACTCCTCTACTAGATTTAGTCTACTCTCAGAGGAAATAACTCATGTGGCTGGGGATTTTTTCAATGATTTATATACTAGGGAGAGCCAATTAGCAGAAAACAAAGCATGGCATTATGGTCTACATGACAAAAGGAGGGCAAAGGTGTTCGGCGGCCAGCTTCACTGTTAGTGTAACTGATGGTTCCATCGATCAAGAGTGGATCTTTATGTTTGACTGATTCATACTGTCATGGTAGCTGCCACCAGCTCTGAGGCAGGAACTGGGTCATGAGAACTCTTTAATAGTCAAAGCTGCGGTGGGTCTCATTTAAATTTGCCTTGGGCAGGAACTAATTGAGCATGTTTTTTCTTGTGCATTTCCATTTAAATCTCACCCTTAGAAAATTAGAAGATTTAGATAAACGCACAAACAATGATTAACTCGCAAACATACTAATGCAGCTCATATACGCATGACAATCGAGACAAACCCTGGCTTTTTGTTTCTGAATTAATCAGTGAGATTGAGAATCCACCATCATTAGACGTCGACGCCAAGATGCTGATTATTCTGATTTTGCTTTCATTACAAACGTCTGGAAAAGAATGAACATTTTTGAAGAACACAGATTGAACTATTTCGCCATATGCAAATTCTGCTATAATGTTTCAGAAGGTATATGAATTTTTATGGAAAGCCAAAGAGGAATTTTTAAAGAATGTACTGTACCAGGCATGCTTTTCAATTCTGTCTGAATTGTAAATTAATTATTCACGCTATTTTTGCGGACTGTATCGACCAATTTATTGAAAAGAAATTGCAAATACCTCAAAACAGACAATGCTTTTCTAATTTAAAAAAAAAGGATTTGTTTTTACTTACCTGCTCTCGTGGTATAAATGTACCTAGCTTCACTTTAATCAAGACACAAAATACATACCAAGAAGTACATATCACTTCAGTTTCCAAGGTTATCACTAGAGGCAATAAACCTTTGACACCTTTTATTCCAATTTACAGAGTTTAGATTAAGAAAGCGTAATTTTAGCACAATTACTTGAATAACATCACGTTATGACTTCAAAACTATATTAATATGCTGGAAGATTTGAAAATGGATTCTTTCAAACGTTAGCATCACACATATCCAGCTTCATATACAGTATATGGGTTTTGAGAACTTGAATACCGTGTACCTAAAGTTCAACAAAACAGTTCAGATCTGCATAAACATGACATGGTTGCATCATCAAATGCTTTTTTATATTTGTTCACACTATTGGGTAGGTTTAGGGTTGAATTTGGTTTATGGCATATTTTCAAGACGATAGAGCATTAGCTTTTAGTGACAGTCCCGGATATCTGAATTCGTAATGTTTTGAAAACATGCCAGGGTTCACGTATTAAACCTGTGTTTTAGCTCTATTCAGTAAACATTTCTTTATGAAACTGGGGTGAAACTTGGTGTTGCACAAAAAGTGCACAGAGCTAATTTGTATTTTTAGGAGACCAGGTTAGTTTTCACAGAACTATAATCTAATCAGCATTTTAGAATTATTTTGAAATAATTCTTAAAATTCATGGCATTTTTGCAAACCATTAAAATAGAAATTACAATGTCACAAACTGCACTTTACTTTAAAACCAGACTTTCCTTACCTCATTCATTCAATGACTAAATCAAAGAAATGGATTATTATTTTAACAATTCAGCGAACTAGCAGAAAATGCCATACTGACCGTCATGAATGAAAAAAATCATTCATGCTTATTGCCACAGAGCAAGCGTTTATTGCTGCTCAACTTGATTTTCATGAGTCTTAATGTGGATTTTTATTTGTCCTTTGGTGCATATTTAAGGGTCTATTCCTGTCGCTAATGTGGAGCATTGTCTTTTTGAGGGAGCAATTAATGCTCAAGTGTTGCTCGCTGTTTTTCCCCTCTTGCTTGTGTATGAATGCAGAAAGGTCAGCAGAGCCATTTATGAGCTTGTTCTTCCATTACTCATTTGAATGCTGCTGTTTGACACTGCATGTCCCTCAGAGCCCCTGGGAGCTCCGTATACTACACAGAGACTCGCAGATGAAGGTCTGTGGCAAGATGAGAGATTCTAAGAACATGTGTTCCTAGTGAAAGCGAATTGCCGGGACGTGTAAGTGACTTTTGATTATTTTCAGCGGATGCACTCATGCATCATCTGTCTTGAGCACTTTGATCGGATAGCTGTTAAAGGTATAAACAGTTCCACTTCCAAATAGGTATGGAAATGGCTTTCCCTGCATGTGGAACAATACAAGGCTTGAAAATATAATCTGTTTTTACTCACTCAATATGAAACTGCAAATTGGAAAAAACGGTTGGATGCAGACCTATTACTGGGGTTAGCCTACTGTACAGGTCTCATTGACTTGTTTTCCCGGGCATTTTGTATCACGGTATGTGTCGATTTTTCCTCATTATCACTTTATCAGTCTAATTTACACCTTAACAGCAGTCCCCTGCCTGCACAACAGCTGGGCATGAGCATGCAGTATCATATCATGTCTAACATTTTGTCAATTTGTTTCACCGAATCATCATAGATACAGCATATGTTACAGCTAGTTATTTTAAGAACTTTTATGATTTGTTTTCTAGAGCCAATGATAAAAATAACAATAGCAAAAATAGTTGTCGAGTATACGTTTGAGTGAAAGAAACTGATTACGTCTTTTACGTTGTTGTTATTATTATTATGTCATGTTTGATTCGTGTTTTGATTCACCTGTTGGCAAAATGTCGGAATCTGTGTCAAGGTCGTGTACAAGTCTGGCTGAGAGTGTCTGAGAGAGTGTTTTTGGTTTACGTTTTCTGTGATATTTTATGAGAATTCACGAGATTCTTTGAAATGATATCCTTAAAAATGTAATTAAATATAACATTTTAACAAAACTAATTTAACGCTTGTAAATTCCAAAAAAGTTAAATTAAATAATAGGTTAGATGACATTATTTTAGTGTAATAGAACCCCTCATGACCTCACCTACATGCGATTGAGGGCAGCAGAGAGTTAACACAAATACCATGAAAGCAGCACTTCTGCACATACCTGTTTACTTGTGAAAGCACTCGCCCATAAAACACTTGCTTATTGGAGTCCTTCTGTTGCTACTCCGCAGGGTTTTGACCCTTAAGGTTACAGGTCTGTAAAGAGAACTACGTGAAGGAAAAAATCTATTAAACGGGTCTATAAATTTTAAACCTAGACCAATCGTTTCTCCACTCTGGAGACAAGTATCTATGTTCATCCTTTAAATGGACATATCCTTACCTGAATGTTAACTTATATTTTTGTTTGAGAAACATAAATGGAACTTAAATAATTTTTAATGTTGTAATATATACACATATAAGACTTAAATATAAATAAATATACATTATTAAATGTATAAGTTGTTGCAGAAAGTGCATTCTACCTGAAAATGTACAAATTTAGCCGATTTACTGGGAGCATACTCAGAATGAAGTGTCAGTCAGACACCATATGGCTATACTCCTTGACTTTAATTATGATAAACTGTTGGCTAAACAATGTGCTAAACCATGTGTGTTCCATTAGGACCAGGATGTAAACACTTGTGGAGGAGGAGAGACAGGCCACATCAGTGATTATCCTCTCAGCCAGAGTCATCACAGACCATCAGGAGGCCAGCTCACTCCAAAGCCAACATTAGACAGCGTGTTCAGAATTGCACCTGCATTACTAAGATGAATACATTTGTGGGTAATTTGAGGATATCTTTCTTTCTTTTCTAGGGTGGAGAAATACAGTTCCCATACTAAAACCGTAAGTCATTGACATTAAATATTTGATATAAATCTCACTTATCTGCTAAAAGTTGTCAGCCGTGAGAAACGATGAATAATGAAATAAAATAGATCACGATGATAAACTGGAATACCAGTAAATTTCTAAATGAAATTTAATTTACACTGACACAGTATAATCACTTCTAATCAATCTCATTTTCATGAAAGTATCACGAAAGGCAAATCTTGACAAAAGCAGGATGCTGCCTGTTCTATGTTTTAAAAACAGACGTTTCAAAACCCTTCAATGAAAACATTTGGCACCATAGCTGCCAAAAAAGTAGCTTACTTAAGAAAAAAGTTACTATCAATGGATCCTCTGCAGTGAATGGGTAGCGTCACCCTGATATTCCAAAGATCACAACAATTCACATGTAAAAAATCCACAAGCTGCATGTTTGTAATAAATCCATCAAGATGTTGTTGCTGTTTTTTAAAAACTCTTAACCATTGCTTCAGGCAAAGATATCCTCTATAAGTCCTCTATCCAAAATATTTCTCCAGTGAAAAAGGCATCTTGTCTGAATCTGGAGAAAAATGTGCACAGATTTAATTTACCTTGATTTAGGTTTAGATAGATTTTGATTTATGAAGACAACATGGGATGGATGAAGAAGAGTTACTGTGGATTACATGCTCATATTTTGTCTAGAAGCAAAGATTTAAAGCAATTTGAAATCAAATTTTTAGTAAATGTTGTACTATTCCTAGTATTACACTTTACTGTATGTGACTGTAATTATTTAACAATCACATAACGTTTCGTATTTTTAAACTTAGGAGAAACCGTTCCTTCTATTGTATTGTGACTGACAGCCGCAAAAGAGCAAGTATTGACATATTGAAAGTTCCACAGTAGTATTTTATGGGTTTTCTTACATGCTATGCAGTTCTGTCTGCCTACGGAACTTTTCTGAGCGCAACTTCAGTAAGTTTCTGCCCTGCGCTTTTCTCTCTGACAATTACGCTTTCACTCTAGACAGACAAAAGGTTAGTTGTGACTTCTTTCATGATGGTCACCACTTCAGCAATTAGCTGGTGTTCCAGCAGTGGGGCCGAGTTTGCCAGAGCCTGTGAAAATGCCATCTGTCATTGGGACACACTTCATGAAATGCTCTTCTCCGCCTCAGTGTGACTATTTCCTTCAGGGAGTCGCAAGGATCGTTCAAGTCGAATGGCGCTCCGAGAAAACAATAAATTGTTTGCTGTGAAAAATAATTTGGCAGGGCTGTGGGTGCCATGTGCTCTGAAGTGTGGCGGTGCTCTTTCTCACACAGCTACCCTGAATATCAGACTGAATTAGAGCAGCACCGTGTGCCTGTGTTTAGGTCACTTTGTGTAATGTACAGTATTTTTAGCTCATCATTGTATGGCTGTGTCATATTTTTTAGGCTGAACCAGTGAGGGTCATTAGTTGTCTGGTCATGTTCTTTTTATCGCACTGTAAAATATATATTTTTTCTATCTTCTGACCTTGATAGGATCTAAATATCTGATTACTATAACCCCTTTTTTTATTGTCATCCATACAAACTGTTGAACCAATAATGCTTTCTTTTCAGTAATGATTTCACTAAAAGGATCTAAGTGTTTGTGTTAATTATAAAAATAATTCTGATTAAATATTTAAAATGACTGACATCAATGTACATTAATGATCTTCTAAGCACTACACTTTAAAAATGTAACACTATTTTTAACATCTAAACATTTTATTTTTTTTTACTTAGCGTTACCATGGCTACAAATGAAACAGACATAATTAGTCCTTGGTTATTTTCAAGAATATTTTCTCAGAAAACTGATGTACCACAGCACAGTGCCAAAGAACTTTGATGTTTACCTCCACCGCACACAGTGACTATCCAAGCTGTCAATCCAGCAATTTTCACCGTGTGTGTCCATGAGCACTTCCACGTTCGAGTGCTTTTCCGCCAGTGTGAGTATGTGTCTGTCAATGCATGTTATATAATTAGTGCCATCTACTGAACCTCACAGCCCTCTCTTAACAAGGTCAGATGGTCTGAGTCAGTGCTGTCAACTCTCACTCAGTCAGACCAGATGGTGCCTGCAGCATGTGATACTCTCCACTGGTCCCTCTCTCAAGGTGAGAACACCAACAATGACATTGTGACCTCAATGACATTCAGTTCCAGAACTGCTATTTGTCCACCATACAAAAACACTGGGGTGCCCACAATGGGAGCAGAATGAAAGTCAAGCATAACTAATTACCCCAACAATTTATGCATTCTTCGTGGCGGTTTTTTAAGGCAGGAATTAATAGTTAGATAGTTGGCTGTTGACATGCTCTTAGAACAAGAACTCTTAGAACTCTGCAGTTTACTGATGTTGCTCGCGAATAGCATGGACACATGAAGCATAATTGCTTTGTATGATGGACTGTTACAAAAAGGGTTTCCGTAGGATACAACGAGAAATCGGCCTCCATTTTGTTTAAAGTGCTTTTTAGCTGAGGCAATTATCTGGTCTCGAAAAGCTGTAAATGTAAATCTTTCTTCTTGCCTTTGTTCTTTAATGAATCACAATCTGATGTCAAGACTGTCTAAATCATAATGGCCTATTCACATCCAGTGTAAACAGCACCAGCCAGTTATAATGATAACTAGACCTAATGCACCAGTGGAGATGGGTGGATGAATGGATGAATGTGTGAATTTTTTTTTCTTTTTTTATTAGAAGACTACTGAATAAGCTTTGTCTATCTTTAAAAAAAGTCAGCAAAATATGTTCGCAAATATTTCAGCCACAATTACTGCGCATTTGTTCTAATTCACTCTATCTATTTAATAGCTACTTTAATACTGTTGCTGCAGGTTGTTTTTTTAATGTCCATGTGCTGAATAATGTGATATTTAGCCCCTTGAATGCGAACCCCTTTAAAAAAAAGTGTATTTTACCCAATGGAAAGCTGCTGGAGGACCGTTTGGGCTAGTTTTGCGTCAAAATTGGGTGGGTTAACCTGGCAACACTGGCCTTGACAAAAACGTGTTTAAAAACAACCATCAACACACATACACACCTGACAGAAGGCTAAGGCTAGGGGCATAGATTTATGATTCTGCACACATATGTATGGGACAGAAAGACTTGTACTACCTAATTGTAACCCGTAATTATATTTACACACACACACATTTATGTATCTATTCTTTTTTCTCAAATAAAAAACATCGAAACTCAACTCTAAACACTTTCTTTACATTTAAACACCTCTTGTTATGTTGTTATTCCACTTCCTGTCTGAGAGCCTGTTTAACCTGCCACCAAATGTGACATCTGGAAGAGTCGCATACCCTTGCTGAAGTAAAAGACTTCAAAGCAAGCATGAAGACACACTTACGTGAGGTGGCATTCCTGCACCTGCCCCTGTGGGATATGTGATATTTAATGCCCGTCTCCCCTGACTCCTACAAACATACACTGCACACATAAAATATGAGCACGAGGCATCACAGTTTGTTTAAGTAGTATAACAAGCAGCAAAACAGCCACAAAGTTCACCATGTTTATCCGTTATATGAAAGGTAGAAAGTTTAGATGGGTGTTTACAGCTAGTGTGAAATGTGTCGGCATCTATTAGTGTGGCAGGCAGCCAGGAACTGTCATAATCCAGCAATGTGGACTCGCCTTAACTTTACCAGACAAGTTAGTATTTTAATGACCTGAAAAGCGGTAAACATTTTACAACTATTATTGATACAACTACGATTGTTATTTTACTGATATCTTGAGAGTCTAGTTGATACAAATAAGACTGTTTGTCATGAGCAGTTTTATAGCTGCCTTAGATATCATTAAAAAGTCCCAATGCAATATACAGTAGGGTTTAGGACGCGGGCAGTATACTCCAAAGTTGTTTTCATAACAGCCTTCAGCTAAAATGTAGATGTTACAGCCCGAATTACCTCCTTTTACCAGGTTCTCCATCAAAATACTCACCTCGCGTTTGACCTTTGCTTCACTTTCCTGCTTTTTACACTCGTACTCAAACTGAAGATCTCAACATCTTCCAGCCCTGAAAATTAGATGCATTTATATAATTAACTATCCTTTGATCTCTGAAAAAATAACAAGCAATCATTTTTCATACTGGTCATTGCTGACCTCAGACTGTCTGAGGAGTTCACGAGTCTTTCAAATAGTCTTTTGAAATGTCTATAATTTCAGACAAATTATCAGTCTCTTTACATTAGGTTATCCTTTGTGAAGTATGACCAAAAGGGTAGAATGGTTAATTGAGCGGAAGGGTTTAACATTTGTAAAGGGACAATGCGTTATATTTGACATTGTTCAAATCTAATTGGTGCGGACCAAAAAAAAGAAAAAGCTGTTAACATGTAGATGCCAGTGTCTCTATTTCGGTATTATAATTTGCTGATAATAGCTAGACCTTTGGTTTTGGCACAAAAAAAAAAAAAAAAAAAAAACAGAGACAGAAGCTTTTTGGAATTTAGATTCCCAGCAATGGAAAAATACTGTGCATATGTGCATGGGATAGTGTGTGTGTGTGTGTGTGTGTGAGTGCTTCTAAGAGACCAGTACAGAGAAAGATAGGAAAGAGAGAGTCTGCCTGCCTGTAAAGTGAGATAAACCGACAGGAGGTGACAAATTCATAACAGCTTTGTGCAACCACAATTCTGAGGATTCGGAGGTTGGCCTCAAATAAGGTGACATGTGTGACAGGGATTTCATCTTCTTGAACTTGCCATGCTGCTGCAAAGAGACTGCTTCTGATAAGATGCCTCCTGGAAAATCACAACATAAAGGGATGTGTTGTCATCTGTTTGCCGAAACACCCTCAGAAGGGAATTTGTGGAAGGCATTAAGTTGATTTAAAACAATTATACAGCAAAGGGGTTATTAGTGGTTTCAGTAAACAGACTTATCACGCTTGGCTCTATTTTTTTACATGCTAACATAATGAAATGGATTTTGTTTTTACCGGCAATTAAACATGAAATTACATTCCTCTTTTGAGGCATTGTCTTGTTAATGGTTGAAAATCATGTCACTGAGTCAAGCACCTTATAAGACATAATCGCCAGTCTGTGTGCATTTCTATAGATATTTAAGAATCTATAAAAGCAAAGGGAATATTATATAAGAATGAATTGCACTCAGTTGTTTGTGACTGTGTTGCTTTAGTATCAGATTTAGAATCTCTGTTACCACAAAATGATGGTAACAGAGCAAATGTCTTGAACAAAATCTGTGCTGAATGCAATTTGCATGGCACAATCTTATGGGTTGAATATGAGCATGTGGGAGATGCATTTTAAAGAAACCTTTGTGAAAGGACTTGTTACTAAAATATAATGGAAGCTATATATTGCGTGAGAAAAGGTGTGATATTATTGAACTGATTCTTGAGAAGTGGGACAAATCAGGGTGCAATACTGAAAAAATAAAACCTTGTTCTCAGGCAAATTTAATTTCTTTTTGTATCTTACATGCACTAAGCCACTGAGATTCACTTTTGATTCAACCTCCCAAATTTCAATGTTTTTGTCCAAATGTGCCATCACTTATTTGGAAATCAAATGTATTCAACACATTCTCATGTTAGCAGACAGATTACATGTGACCAACAATTCCTAAACAAATATAAAATACCATAATTATCAAAACAAAAAACAACAACATTATATTAAAATACATTATATATTACTATTTAACATAATTAAAAATGACATGAAAAACTCTAAAATATGATGAGTTTGTGTTCAATGTCAACATCTTACTGTACATGGTGACATCTGACGGTGTTGACAAATTTGGCATTTTTTCACAAAGCGGAGTAGCCATTTTTTTTTTTTTTGATGCTAAATGCTAATAGAACCTGCTTCAGGAGAATCAAATGATGAAAGCATATTTCAAATCATTCCCATTTGGAAGATGGTGTTGACATATAGTCGCAACACAGGAAATATTTACATTAGGATTTAAATTATTATAAAACTGTAAAACGTACCAGAGCCTGTCTGACATTGATGTACTCTGCAGAGGTGGAATGTGGCAGGGGGTCCTTTAGAGTGACAGCTGCCCTGATATTCCCTGATTTTATTACATTTTAATGAATGTCTGAGCGGTGACAAAAGTCACCTGTGAAACACACGTGTCCTTGAAAAACAACCTTGCTTTGATATGATATATTATTAAGTGTTGCTTTTGATAAAACAGGCTTTATAATCATTAAAATAAATAGATACAATTTTATACCATTTTTTAGCGTATGGATGATTGACCCCTTCTCTATGGACACACTATTTTTTAGATGCATTGAGAAGACAGTAGGCTAATTATTTGATATAATAATGATACAATTAAATTGAAGAAGATAATTCTATTAAGTGCATTCTATTGATAATCCGTGGAACATTACACTTGAACATATCTCAAGAATCAATGGCTTTGTAAAGTCAATAAATTTATTTAAAATATTAAATATTTTATATAAAAATGTATAAATACATTTTAATTATTTTCAAAAATATATATTTTAAGTAAAAAAATAATAATTTGATAAAACTAAAAAATATAATCATAATTTTTATTTATATATTTATTTATTTTATTTTTTCCCCAGTCAAATTTTCTGCAGAACATATAGCACCCCCTTGTGCCCCCTTGGTTTTTAACAGAGTTCAGTTTGAAATCCTTTACAATATTCTGTAATCTGACTTACTTCACTGGCACTGTACAGCATCACCTCACTATTACAATTTTTGTCCTCGAACAGTTATGTGCCTAGTTGTAATGCTCTTCTCCATACTTTGGCGGTATGAATAATGGAACAATATATGCAAACTTTCTAAATAAAATTCTGTTTACTGCTGACTAACTTGAGCGGCAATAGCATGATGGTAAATGTGGCATGAAAATTGTTTGGTAAATAAGCAATAAATAAGGAAAGTCTGTGATGAGCCTAATTTAGAAAGAAGAGATGTTTGAAATTGAAAAGTAATAAAAATGGCATAAAGAAATAGTTCAACTTAAAATGAAATTGTGTTGAAAATTCACTTACCCTCAGGTCATCTAAGATGAAGATGAGTTTGTTTATTCATCTGAAAGAGATGGAGAAATCTACTGTAGCATTGCATCAATTGCTCATCAATGGATCCTATCGGTGAATGGAATGCCGTCAAAATAAGAACTTATAAAAAATGAAACAAGTGATTGAAATGACTCCAATTAACAACTTGTAAAGTGAAAATCTCTGTGTTGTTAAGAAACAAATCCATCATTAAAATATTTTTAACTTCAGGTGGTACCTCCTATCCATAATAATGCTTTCTCCAGTGAAAAAGTGTTGGTGTCTGAATCAGGAGAGATCCCAAACAAATACGTAGGTAAATTTTGATGTGAGCGGAAAATGGCCAGAAACAATGGTTGTGGATTATTCCCATGTTTTATTAACTATTTGGACTCTCATTCTGATGGCACCCATGCACTCACTGCAGAGTATTTATTGGGTAGCAAGTAAAATCCAAATCTGTTTCAATAAAGAAACAAATCTCAGACTGCCTATGAGTGAGCAAATTTTCATTTTTGGCTGAACTATTACTTTAAATAAATTTTTTAGGGCAATTAAACTGGATTGCCAATGGCTGGTGAATAAATCAAGCGCATACCATGCTTTAAATTGCTTAGTGAAATTGGGTGTTAAGTAACAACATGTATTTATATTGCACAATATCATGTTTGTTTAGTTTTTTTCTTTTAAAAAGGATAACCACCTGTTGTGTCTCAAAACAGCTCTCTTCAAAGTCAGACCAGCACATTCTTGTTGAAAAGGTCATTACCGGGTGCTCTGTCTCGCTCTCGTCCTCGCTCTCTCATAATTAGTGCATTAGAGATTTTCAATCTGGCACAGCAGGCAACTTCTGGCTGATAAGCCTGACAAGCACTTTTGTGAGGCTATTCTAAGCAAAGAAAAAAGAAACAGTGAAAGGAAAAAAAAAAAGAAAGAGAAAAGGCTAATCAATTCTCAATCTATGTCATAAAGAACATTGTTCCCAAATTTTCTTCAAATCACTGTTCCTCTCATTCGTCTGTGATTGTCACATTTTCCCAAGCTTCTGATTGCAGTCTGAATTGGACTGGACTCAAGATTTCATTTTATAAACTCCCTACACTGAAGTAGTTCCATCATCTGGTTGTCTTTATGGCTGAACAGTTACATCGCACACGCAACTTCAGTGTACTGTATATATGCATAACTAATATTTCCCAAAGATATTTAGCAAAGGGCATTTTTAGGTGAAATGACTTGACAAGGTACGAGTGATTTTAATCTCTCACAAATACAATGAGATGCGTACACTCTGTCAATGTCAAAAGCCTCTTAAAGTATAAAGATGCATAAAATGGATACTGTGTAACCTTAGCTTCTATTTTTTCCAAAGCGAACCGTTTTACATCTCAGTATTTAGTATCTGTCAGTGTTTTATACTCGTTTAACAGCTTTGATGCAAAATAAGCGTCACATTGTTCCAGCAGTGGTGCATGACTAATTACACCAATAGTAAATGATGATAAAAATAGATAAGAGGGACGCGACGTAAATGGAAACAAATAACTTCAATATGTTCCTCAAAATAGTGCGAAAATTATGGTCAGTAGTATTATGGGCCCATTAATGGCTGTCACTAATTTGCTTGGGTCCATTTCTGCGGATACTCTCACAAGAACAAACCTGCCTGGAGTAGCTAGTTTAATTGGGACATTTGCATCGTAATGACCCATGAGTCAATTTCCTGCTATTTCCTACTTTTATAGTCTTGAAACGCGACCAAAGGCTCAAAGTTAATGAACACATGAAATCAAGTCTCAAGCAAAAACAAGGTGTAATAAAATGTGACATTGTAACTAGGGCTGTATCTGTTCTGCTTAGAGATATTTCTTATTTTTACTTCTTTTGTGACAGTGATCTGCTGGCTTTCTTTCTTTCTTGTTTTTTTTTCTTTTCTGTTTGTTTCGTTCTTGCTTTTCTTATGTTTGGTTTATTTGTTTTGTTTCTTTCTTTAATTTTCACTTACATTTTGATAAACTGTCATTTGTATGCAAATGTATACTATTTTCATATATATATATATATATATATATATATATATATATATATATATATATATATATATATATATATATAAACACATTTTGCATAAATATGACAGTTTATCAAAACTATAATACCTATTTTGGAAAAAGTTAGAACTATAATAACTATTTTGGGAATAGTATATACGTATATATATATAAAACATATTATTATTATTATTATCAGTTCTTATATAATTTGTCTTTAAGATTAGTACATTGGATTATTTTTCCCAAATAGTTATTATAGTTATTTATAATTAGTTATAAGTAAAAAATCTGAAATAAATGGTAGTTTCCGCTCAGAGTCTGTCAAGTAAACATCAAATGAAACTGGAACATGAATTTACTTTACTACTGGGTTTACTTTACATAAATCCAACCCACATCACTGGTGCACATATAAGTACGAACAAGAAATGAACATGCTTGTACTGGAGTTTATTAGTCCATATGTCATGCTGTGTTCAACAACAGGCGAAGAGAACTTGTCACCCTCTGTTCCGACACACCTCTTGCCTTTGATATTACATCAGGCACCTTCATAGATTGAGCCTTGGAATGGAACTGTCATGGAATGTTTGAGACCAACTGTGATTATTATTTTGCTGTTCTGGGCAAGCTGATGCTTCGCCGATCCATCTGTCATTATGCAAAGATTTCCTGTTCTGGCCGCTTATTATTTCCATCCAAGAAGAAAAGTGATGTATTTCGTACTGAAGCATTATTCATGTGGGAACCTTGGTTACATTACATTCTTTTTTCTTTTTTCTTTTTTTTCGTTTTTTGGCTGAATACAGAGCTGTTTGACAGTCTGTACAGAGTTGGGATTTGTAAAAGTAAAATTGATTCAGCTGCATATGACAACTTTTATACTATGGCATGAATTATATTGTGCGCATTACAGACAACATGAAATATCATTCAAAACCTGCATTCAAAAAAACATAAACAAAATGTTTGTACGATACATTCTAAACTGCATGTCTATTAGTTTCAAATGAGCTCTGTATAAAGAATCGGGTACTTGTGAAACTTTACTTATAAAGTAAAAGGTTGTAAAATGTCACATATACAAAGTTTATTTAATTAAAACACACAGCTATTTTCATCAATGGAGACTGTCCAGGACTGTTTATTCAATAAGATCAATTTTAATTTCATCAGGTCATCTGTAGGTCCTAAAAGGTATTAAAATGTCTTAATTCTCACTTACTTGAACTCGCCTGGTCGTGGAATAAACATACCTTGGTGCACAAAATATGTATCAACAAGTAACTTTAGTTTCCAAAAGAAATAAACACTAAACTGTGACATGTTTTATTACTTTTTACACAAATTTTCAGAATTTTGATACATAAAATGTAATTTTCGCACAATTACTTGAAGAATATCATGTTATGACTTCAAAACAGTATTAATATGCTGGGATATTTGAAAACTGATGCTTTTTTTTTACATTAGCATCACACATATCTGGCTTCATATCTATGGGTTTTTAATAGACTGTAAGTTTGTTCAGTAGCTCACAGAGTACAGAGACATTAAGTTAAAAAGAATTAAAGTATGTCTATGTTAAAATGGCATAAAAAAAGAGTTGGTGTAAGGCATATTTCCAACATGATAGAGCATTTATTTTTATTTAGGAACAGTACACGGATATTTCAATTCTATACCACCATAATACATACCTATATCAATGTAATAAAAATGTGCCGTGGATTGCCACGTATTGAACCTGTGTTTTAGCGTCAGACATTGCCCTTTTAAACTGGTGAAATGTGCAGGAAAGTAAAAATGGTGTTGCATTTATTGCCATTTATTATAAATGTCTTGTTTTCTAATAAAGAAACAAGAACAAAAATCTGTTAATGGGGTATGAAGTTGATTTCTCTGAGCCCACTGGCAGATATTTGTTATTGTACAATCATAAACTCACTTCATTATCATCAACTTCTCAGAAAACAAGACTTAATTATTTTATATCATTTTACTTATTTAAGAATCTGCCCTGGAAAACAAGACAAAAATACTCACAAGGTACAGCAAAAGCCATTTCCATATTGTAGAGGTTGGCAGGAGAGGTTTCTTTCCTAATTGTAACCGAATTAAGAAAGTAATCTTTTGGAAGTTGCATTTTTAAACTTTGAAGTTATGCTGCAAGACATTTCCATTTAGAGACCGTATACAGACGTACCGTGTTCCATTAAATGTATTCCTTTAATTTTGTTTGCTAGGTTTTTAAAATACTTTAAACGTCTTTAAAATCTGCAGAAACCTTGTTCATGTTGACTTTAAAAGCTGAAATTACGGCATTAATCACTTAGGATTCAATTTCTAAATATCCAGCCAGTGCAACTAAAATAGAGAATACGGAAATTGCAGTGTGTCTTTAACCTGCAAGATGTTGGTTAACCTCTGTAATGGACATGCTCCTGCTGAATTTTAATGAGATAGGTATGTAAATGATAAATGAAAGCTTTTCATTTTGAGACTGTGAAAAGGCTCTTGAAACGTTGTGTTCCATTAGCCGAGCCTGCCATTATTTAACAATTTATCAAAATGATTGAGCAGTAATTTAACGCTGCTGTCTTGCAGGCTTGACCTCTTGATGATATAAGATATGCAGGCAGGGCATCTGCAAAGTGCCACCGCTCACAATCACGGAGGAATAACATCAATGCGCTTTATGCGGTGTGCGGGTTTGAAATTCCACTTCGGTTGTGTGCTCAATACATATCGAACTGAAAGATCTTCGATAAAGGCCCGGTGCATTTAGACCTATTGAGAGCCCATATCTGATATAGCTAATCAAATGTAATTAATCTTCATTGTGTGGATGCAACACAACAGTAATTTGCCGTTAAGCCCAAAGCGTCATTACACACTAGGGTGCCTGCAGGTCTTTAAAGGGTGTTAGGTGCTCTATTTGTGTATTAGAGCGTGTATAGTGAACGAGCAAGGCCAGGAACATTACCCTTGCTTTGTATTGTGACACCCACCTCATCAAGATAACACAGTTGGAGGTGTTTCATGCAGCGGTAATCTTCATTTTAATTCCCATGGCATGTCTCAAGGAGCAGGAAGCTGTTGTGGAAGCTACGAATTTATTTGGAGCAAGCACTGAACATTTGAACCGTTTTGCCTCAAAATGTAATATCCCTAAAATAAAAGGCAAAGTGCGATTGTATCTGGTAGATGTCGACATTAGCATATTGCATGAAGCTTTTCATAGTGCGCTGCTCATGCGTGTAATTGTAATAGCATGTTGACACTGATCTCATTTCTTGAGTCAGGTGCATAATATTACAAATAATAATAATAAAAACAAAATATCATACACACTGATCACCCTTGCATGCAGAAGGCAGGCTAATAGCTTTTGTATTGTGTTTGTGTGTATGTGTGTGAGTGTGTGTGTGTGTGTGTGTGTGTGTGTGTGTGTGTGTGTGTGTGTGTGTGTATGTGTGTGTGTTTACCTTTTACCTTTTCTTGGAATGCTAAGTTATCACTTTGGATTAAAGTATACTGACTTTGCTTATACAGAATGCAGATTTTTTTTTACCTTTTCTGAAATTTTAACTTGTAGTGCTCCTATTACAAAATGTATTGACATACAAAAACATTGCCAAATATTATTACCAATATATTACTTTTTTTTTTTTTTTTTTTTTTTTTTTTTTTAATATTGTTTAATGATCACTGTGTTCACTTTTTTGTATTATCTTAGTTAGCTTTGTATTTTTTTGTGTGTTTTTGCCAAAAATATCTACAAATATATATATATTTTTTACTTTTGTTTGTGCATACGCTCAGATCAGGTCTAAAAAAAAAAAAATACAAAACCTGTGCTAACCGAAAGAAAATAAGTTTACAACAAGATTGAATCCAAGTATAGATGATAATAGCGAGAGATTCACAATCCATATTTAGGAGGCAGGCACCAGGGTTAAAGAATATACAGTACTGTTCAACACAATGACCGTATTTAGCAAATCAGCAGTCTGCAAGGAACACTCCTTCTAAGTCACCATGGCACATGTATTATCATTTTGCGCACGCATGAATGAGTTCAAGGCTAATAGCGTTTTTGTAATGTAATGCAAATGAATCGGCTCATCTGCAAAATCGGAGAGGGATTAAGAAAATGCTGAAATAAATATTTTCCTTTACGAAAGATTAACCTCTCACATATTCGCGTCGAAGTAAAAACCTGCAGCCTGCGGCCGGTGTGGCTGAAAGGAAGCAGTCAGGGCTGGTAAACACGGCAGGTCGACCGGCGAGATAATGGAAAGGTACAGGCATAGATGACAGAAGGAAAATTTCTCTTCTGTCATTTGAGAAGGGCTAGATCAAAGCTCCATTAATCAGAGAGCGGCTATGGGGTGCAGGTGATAGAATGAAAGTAGTAGAAAAGGAGGTTTGCTTTGGGGGGAGAAAGCACCGCTGCAGGGAATGGATGGGGTGAGGTGGAGGGCAGGGAGATGGAGGGATCATGGGAAAGGTAGAGAAGGGGAGAGCAGGAAGGAATGAGCTCTTGGGAAATGTTATGATGAAAAGAGCTGGATAAGGGTGAAAGGCCACAGTGGAGACCGGAGGTTGAGGGGTTGACCTTGCTTACATGTGTTCCTCGGAGTATTGAGGATCATTACAGGGTCATGGAATGGTAGAACAGGTGCTGAAAGAGTACGCTAGCCATTCCTTTTCACCCAACAGATTTAGATGTTGATGTCAGAAGAGCATGGTGTAAATGATGATGAAAAATAGGCAGTTATTTTAGGGACAGGAGTTGCGGTATTTTAATTTTCTGCGGGTATGGAGCTTTAGCCCATGTTCACACTGGCTTTTGGATTTCGTTCATTTCAAATATACTTATATTTCATTTCATATGTATGTGAATATAATAAAATATTGCTGATATAGAGTACATCATCACTGAGACTTTTCACAGATTTTTTTTTTGTCACTTTGTATGACAGCGACCCTTTCGGTGTGTTACATAGTTAGGGTACTAAAGCGTGATATAAGTGAGTCACTGATCATTTACTGAAATTGATTTATTCAAAAACTGTGATTCATTTGGGAAGAAAGCAACTCCCTGTCTTTATAAGTGAGTCATTGAAGAATTCAGTCCACCAATTAATTCAAAACACTGTTAAATTTATATAGATGCATGGGAATTTACATAAATTTATATAGATGCAAGAAAATCATAAATTAAACTTTGGATTTCTTGTTTGTTCTAAACGCAAAATATTGCACTGTTGCCTTTACGTAACTTTATAATATTACACAAATTGTGGTGTTATAAATGTGCATTCTCCTTCTTCAAGAATATATAGATTTTTGATTCATGTTTAATTATTAACGTGAGTAAATTCTGTAAAAAAGTGTCTGTTCTGTTGTTCCTTTGTTTAGAGCTGTTTTCTGTTGGTGGAACAAAAATAGATAAAATAACTGGCGATGTGTCTAAAATTAGTCACTTTAATCTGAATGTGACATGTTTGAAATGGGGTTCATCATGTAATAATTAATAATAATCAAAGACAAAAATCTTCAAGAAAAACTATTCTGTCAAATGGACAAAGGACAAAAAATGTGCAATAAATGACACCTTTACTTCACAAAGATGCTGTTTTGGACATTATTTTGTCTCTGACCCAAGCCTCCACCTTTTCTTCTTGGTTTGATGAAACCAATTCCCAAAGCATAAGATTGCCAGACAAATGTTTGCCTGAAGATCACACCCTCTCGCTTCAAAAGGTGCATTTTGTATGTAGACAACTTTCAGATGATTTCCCTAGACAGAACAGCTGAACACACTAGACTGTGTAAAATGACAGGCGAAAAGGGGCTTTTGGTCCCTTCTGAACAGCTTACAGCCGGAATCATGATAAAACTAATTTTGCCCAGAGCAGACTTTGCTTGGACAAACAGGTGCAATAAATTAACAAATACCTTCAATACTCACAGTTTTCAAAAACCTGCAAAGATATATGACCTTGGGAGTTGCCACACTCTACAAGGACCCCTGAAAAATATTGGTGAGATTCTCTGTTTGCCCTATAACAACAATTACAAATGCCAAGCAAGAAAAATCATGAGCAACATTAAGCCCTCTGGGACTTTTTAGGGTGACATTGTGAGAACAGTGTGCATATTTAATATTTTCTTTATTTCAGTGTTGCTGCTTTGCTCTTAATAATTTAATTTAAATGGCACCAAAAATTAGAAGTTTGGATCTCTAGGGATTGCAATTAAGGATGAATATGATTATGAATTTAACACTTCCTTCTAGGTTTTGGTTCTTGCGGTTTCATTTATGATTTTGCATACTTTTGAAGAAAAAATATGGCAAATATTGTTGATTGATTTATTGATTGATTGATTTATTCATTGTGAATTTTTGAATACTTGTTTTAATAATACAACTAACATGAACATGAGCAGTTTGAAATGAAATAACTAACAAATAAATTGAGTGACTGGTGTTTCTGAATCAAAGATCTGGCTCATAAGAGTCAGTCGTTGATGAACCAGACTATGTGCTGTAGTGGCACATTAAATAGTAATACAGGAAACACGTTTTGTGAAAAAGCCATTCTTCTAATCATGCTTGATAGTGAACTATTTCTCCTACTTGTAATACAATTCACACAACAGCAGTGGATGGTAATTCGTACAATGCTTTTATAACTGGATGATTTCATAGATTAGGTTCATTACATTTACGTCATTCTGATACATTTCAGACTTCAGAGGAGTGATATGTGGAGTCAGAGGGAATTGGAGATGTCAGAGGTTGGACACTTTTGGAACAGTCCTCGAAAAACTTAGGTCAGCAGGGATTAATTAGCTTTCTGAGACCCACACAGCAGATGTCAAGGTAATCTTGGGTTGCAGACTTGAGAGGTCAATGCAATATCTCAACTCTGGAGATGAAAAGTGATCTCCCAGAATCCACTGGGTGGACGTACGAGGCTTCATCAGTCACAAACATGTCTACATCACTCAATGCAAATGCAGAGACACACCACTCTGCAATGGCCTCATTACTCAGTTCAGGATACATATTGAGGTCAGTCACTGTGGATGGTAGTATTCGAAAATGTCTAAGAATGGCAAAAGACAAACGTCTTGCTAATATGCTACAGCAAAAAGGAAATTTAAACATGTCCAAACATTCTAAATCTATTGCCACATGATCTGTCCCAGCTAATTCTTCAAGAAGGTTTTGCTAACGCTCCCATTCATTTGTTTTTTGTTCAGTTTTATGATTTTTTGGTTATGTGAACATTTGTGAAGCATTATGGAATTTTATTTTTCAATGTTCTCTAAACCGTCTTAGATGAACGTCCAACAAAAATGTTTCAAGAAAAAAAAAAAGTGTTATAAATAATGTATACATATTGTTTTTGCGCTAACATTTTAGAATGATACTAAAGACCAAATAGCTTTGAATGAATATTAGTGTTACTCAGAGAAAGTTGTTCTTAACTTCAGTCCACAAAGTTCTGAAAGTGTTCCTGTTAGCTGGGTTAGAGCAGGTCTTTTATTCATCAGCTAATATAAAAAAAAAAGAAATGCCATATCTCACTAGCTCTGCAACACAGAATTCAATACGTGTCACACAGAACCACAATCTCTATTCTTTTCCCTTTGCAGGAAAATCCATTGTACCCTTTTCTCATCTTGACCTCTCGAGTGAGAGTTCACGGCTCTGCAGTGGTGTGCAACTAATGAGTCCAAAAATGTAGCCAGACACTCTCCTACCACAGGAGGCCTGGAATGACCACTTTCAGCATTCACTCCGTTATGGGTTATGAGCGGCGCTGCCACTTCAAATGCGGCTGTGAAATCTGCCAATTAATATGTTTAGTACAACCTTGATGGGACGCATTTATTTTAATAAATGTCCCGGTTGAAAGGAAAAGAAATGATAGGCTACTTACTGCGGCTGGAATTTTAGCACTCACAATTTAGATAAAAATGTTCAAATTCTTGAACTCTAGCAAAACCTAAGTGATGGGATTATAGCACAGCTTGCGTGTGCTTGATAAAACAGGAGAAAAGGAAAGGTTTTCAACAGCAGTGTGCTACTGTGTGCTTAAAGGTAGTACTTTTTTTCCTTTTTAATGGGATGTCGTTTTAGCTCACCTCAGAAATGTCATATCCATCTTCCTCCTGTCTAAGAGTTTCTAACACCCCAACACTTCCGCTGCGAGTTGGCCTGTCAGCCTAAAAGCTTCCTCCCTCATTGTGATAACACAATCGATAAAATGGAAGCAACAATTCCTCCTTCTTCTTCTTAGCCACATTGAACTGCTTTATATAAGATACACTTGAGCAGATATATAGATTGTAGGGTGCAGCTATTAACATTTGAAAGGGGGATGGGGAGGGTGGTTTATTCTGAAATGAGTCACAGAGGTTCACCAAAAACATGTTATACAAGAGTTTTGCCACTGAGAGGTGCTGTAATGATAAACCCTGCTGGATTCTGCATTGTTTGAAAATCACTTGCTGTTCGTTTTATTGAGAAAAGCAAGACTCCATGTGTCTTTTCCTTTTTATTTTGTGTCAGATTTCTGTCAAAGAGCAACGTGAAGTGACTCACTAGACTTGCAACATTAACTCAGATGTTTTATTAGAATCACAGTAACAAAAGCTGAAGATAAATGATGTATAAAAGAACATTAGGGCTTCTTCCCTTTGGGTGATTCTTTAGTCAAACGCCATATATGATATGATATGTTGCATAAATTCAAGGGTTTAAGTAAAAAAAAAAAAAAAAAAAAAAAAAAAGAATGTGCATTTAAACACGGAAATTCTTACTTTAATTATATTCTGAGAGCAGGGTTTTTTATGTAAGCCTTTGAATGTGTTCAGAAAAGCAGACACCAAGGCCTTTGGCAGCGATAAATGTCTGATACCATCAGGGTCTTTATACCTTTAATCCCTTTGGTCTCTTGTACCAAAAAAAAAGGATAATCGCACGAAGAAGAATACATCTTAAATACAGAGATTATCCATTTAAAAGCAATGTTAACAGCCTTAAAGGTCAAGTGGCTTACTTACTGCCAAAAACTTTAATCAAAGGTGATGTGTTAATAGCGACTAAAATGGACTTGTCCTTGAAAAGAAAAATCTATAACTTTAAACGACAACTCTAACAGCTCTTCAGCGTTAAGTGTTCAGCATTCTGCATTTCAGCTCAACTTCAAATCCCAGTTTAACAATGCAAAAATGTGTTCTGTGAAAACAGCTTTGCCACACCAATCAAAGGAAGCCTGGGAAAGCAAGCCTGCTTAAATTTCACATTCAAAACAACCTTGTTCATGCTTAGGGCTGAGTTAATTATGGACAAAGTAATGCTTGGGCCTAAGCCAAAAGTTTGCCCTACTGAAATCAAAAATTAATTGGCTGTCTAAAAAGGCATTTGTGCACTTTTCGAATGTGTCACACACAATCCCACTCCTAAATTGCATCAGGGACAAAGACACAAAATTAAAATAAATCTTATTGCATCATTCATATTTAGTTTTTAAATTGACTCTAGCAATAAATCTATTTAAGCAAAAGCGGATGAAAGGGAAGTGATACATATGCAAACTTTGCCATAAAAAAAAAAGATTTCACTCCTTCAGGTGATCTTCATTCAAAGAAAGTGCATACTGCATGCAGATTATCTTATTCTGCGTTTCAGATGCGAAATGCTTTGGCACATGAAAATACTGCAGGTATCTAAAGTTATTATAGACAGATGGTATTTGCGTTCTTCGAACATAAAGACAGAAGGGCTGTTACGCTCCTCACATGCTAAATATGAGAGGACATCGATAATGACTACATTTCTGGTTATTTTTTTGCCTTTAATCGACCTATAATTAATGCTTGCAGGTTACCGATGGCTCTGAACGTACACAAAGGCTAGCCGTCAAATAATTTAAGATCAGCTTAAATCAAAGTAGAGGTTAAAATAATGATGATTAGGGGTCTTTCTGAGTCACAGGCCGCTGGCTTCTATACTTCTGAAGTGGAAACCTCATATTCTTTAGCTCAGCTGAGAGCATCATTTGTCTTGAGTGTCACAAGCACTTGACATTAAAGACAATTGTGTATGCATCAGTATGTTTGGAGCCAGCGAAAATCAGCCAACCCTCTCGCACTGAATAACCCCCTTTCAGTCCTTTAGAGTCAGTATATATTTAAAGTTCCCTTTAGATGACTTTGTGAAACCTGACTCTGGACCCAGATCATGCACAGAGGAAGTATCTATCCTCCAGTGATGAAAGTCAAGCAGTTTCTTATAGCACACAGACGTTGATCACCCAGGTGTAAGCACTTCAAAGACTCCTTCTTTTTTTTTTTTTTTTTTTTTTTTTTTTTGGCACCAAGTCTGAAGTATTCCACTTGCCAATCAGTCATCATGCTGGATGATTTAGCTGGGCATTGCTTTGTTGCCATATACATGCAGATTCACTGTTTTGTTAAGATGCATTTTTTCACTTAGATTAAAGTTGATGTCTGTAATTCGGGTGAAGTATTTTCTTCAGTCTCTGCATAATTTGAGCAGAGACAACTAAACCATTCAGAGGTTGAATTAACCACAGAAGATGCAGTTTTTTTTTTCTGCTGTGTGATAGAATCTACAACACAAAAAAAACAGCTAAAACATAGTTAGAGTATATAAAACCTAACCAACACAATGATTACTATAATATGCCTATATTTAGATGATGGATGGAGCTGTTGAAACTTTTTTTTCCGTGTCTCAGTTAAAGTTGCATTGTTTCTTTCGCTTTTTGCGAGTGGGAGCCCATGAAGTGGATGTTCTGGAACATGTTGTTATTGACATCACAATGGTTTGCTCTCTCTGAGCCTGCAAATCAGGGAGCTGTACTGAGTTCCTCTTGATTATTTTCAAGGTTCTTTTTGTACCTTCTTAAAAGCATCTCCATGTTTTTTTGCGAAACCCACTAACAGCACATTTCAAGACATGGTCTCACCAGAGAGTAATATGAGGTTGTCAGGCTCCTTTTTTTTTTTTGACACTGCCTCGTGCTCCCAGCATTGCTTGTTTGAGTCCCAAATGACAACTTTTTCTGCAACCAATAGCATAAATTCAGGGATGGGAGTATTTGTTTGGCCTAAAGACAAAATAACGGAAGCTAACGTTGGTATACACTCTTAGGAATAAAATAAAAAAAAAACTGTCACTGGGGCAAAACTCTTTCAAAACGTACCACTATATATATTTAAGGTACTAATATGCACTTTTAAAGAACTAATATGTGTTTTTAAGTGCTATTATGATATTAATATGTACCATTTGGAGTAAATTAACTTTTGTTTTCTTTCCTGAGAGTGCATAAATAACTGAGTTTTAAATGTTCATCTGCAGGTTTATATATCTAACTGTACATTATTAGTGTAAAAAAATGGCTTTAGAGCAATGACTAAATAAATGTAATGAATTTAATATCGGAAATTTGTAGTGTCAAACTTTATCACGGTATTTTTCTGACACAAATCGGCTCTTTATACATGAACATGCATATGTGCCTTTATATGTTATGCGTTGAGTTCATTATTCATCATTATCATATTTTTTGATCCATTGCAAAAAAAACAAAAAACATCTAAATACGCAACAAATTTTGAATGTCCATCAAAAGAAAAGGATGCGGTTCTTAATACAGCATGCTGCAGTTACTAGTAAAACTAAAAGTGCTATGCTTTTAGTCAGTAAGGCAGAGAGTCTAGCAAAAATTCTATTTGGTTTTCACAAGCTTTAAATCCCTGTCATTATGGTTATATCTTTGGCGCTTGCTATAATGAATGGTTGTCTTGTGTCTTTTAGCAGATTTATATCGGCCCATTTTCCCATTGAAATGAGATTTGTCTGACTATATCACTTCTACAGGCATAACATAACGAATTTCAACACTTTTGACAGGCTCTTTTAATAATTTGTTCTTGTTGACTATTAAAGAGAGAAAAATATGGCCGACACCTATAATAAGTATTCTCGTTAGCATAATTTAGTGCCAGATTCTGCATATATTACTGAGTCTCACTGCTTTAATTTATTATGTAAAGTCCTTAGTATATTCTCCTACATATTGAGATGTCATATTGCTGAGCCCACCAGGGTCTATCATGCCATCTCTTCCATTTGGACTCAACATAGCAGCTATTGCAGTGCTCTCAAGAGAGACTAAATATGTCACACACACACATAGAGACATACAAAGAGAATGTTAAATCAGAACCGGATGATGAATGTTTGCGCATTGCATTCAAGGAAAAACTGAATCATAGTCTGTCTGTCTCTTCCAAAAAAAAATCCATTTCCATATTCAGCACAGGCTGTAGAACATCAACAGGAAATGTGGGCTGTGACAGCAAGAAGAAAAACAAAGCCATTAAAATGTGACATTTTATGAAACAGTCTCAAGTTATAATTGTAAACGTATACATAAAGACACACTAATTGTCACACTTTCATTTACAAAATGAAGGTGTGTTTGGAACCATCTAAAAAGCCTGTAAAGCCTCAAGCCTTTTGTTCTCTACAAGAAATGGAACACTTATGTATTTTTCGTGTAATCAATGTCATGCAGAGATAGTTGTGTTGTTTAATTAATCAAAGCGAACCAACTGGTAAGATCATACTGTAAACACTGAGGTTACAGAATTTTGAAAGACGGAAAACAAACAAATGTTATGAATAAGCGTTTTGATGCTGCACTATTTCTAGGTCACTAACCAAATAAGCGTATTTGTAACAGGGAGCTTGTTAACTTCTTTGTACAGATGTGAGATGTTCTCACTTCCACCGAGGCCCAAAAAGCTCTGCAGAATCTCAAATCGTGACGGATAACTTGATTATTGGGTTTATTCTGCACAAAGAGTTCATGCGGCTTGAGTGCTGCTGACATTAAAGCAGAAGAAATGCATGCTAATTTTTTCAATTGAACTTATCACTCAATTTGTTAAGCAGTTAACGTAATCTGCAATGGAGAAAAAAATACAAAAAAAGCATTTTCTTTAAAGATTTTTGGTTTGTTCAGGTAGGAAGGATTATGAGAAACATCAACGCCAGGAGAATGAACTCTCTCTCTACCGCCCGGCCAGCCTGTAGATTTAATGTTGACATTCCCTAAATATACACGTACGTGCAGGTCGAGAGTGAGAGCTGCTGATGACTCACCACATGGGAACATTTTAACACCGCTGGCACCACTTTACAGCATGACTTATAAATGTAGCCACAGCTTTATATGTCGCAACACAAACAGTCTTCTTAGTAGAGCTGTCGGATGATTAATATATTTATTGTTTGATTTAAAAACGATTAAATAACAAGGTTTACTTTTGAAAATGGTCGATTTAAAACCTTTTAAAACATTTGAAGATTACAAAAAACTGAAAAAAAAAAACATGCAAAAGTCCATCTGACAAACAAGTTCCCAAACTCGATTATTGATTATCATTTAAAAAAATGAAAGCAATGAGAAAATTACACTGATGCTAGGAACACCTGCAAATTACTGAAATGTGTGCATGAATGCAACAATGTAGCAAAGGTCTCAACAGTTTGGATTTATGTTTTAAAACAGTCATTCGAAATATTTAAAAGAATCATGCAGCAGTCAAGTCTAACATGAAAAATGGCCATCTAAAATTTTTGGATGAGCTGTCCAGAAATATTATCCCTTTACTGATAACTGACTTTTTGCGTGTGTTTGTGAATATGGAGCATGGATCAGTCACGGACCAGAATAAAACATTCATAATGTTAAATTAAACAAATTCATTGATGGTGTTTACAAAAAAACTAACAACCAAAAACACTGAACTGCACAGATTGCTCTTAGTCATAATGTTATGATTTTTAAAAATATCTTCTATATCTCTGTAAAACATGCTCTGTTAATTGTCTGTTCAGTTTTGCATGTCAAAATATTTCATGGCCATCGCGGCTGAATCAGCGTGGTTGATCTGTCAGCAACATTGGTGATATCTTTGAAACAACATCGGTAATATCTTTAATTTTAACAGTCTTTCAAAGGCCTTTTGGTTCATAATATTATTTTATAATTTATTCTGTTTATACTGTATTAAATCTAGGTTAGCCTTACTTGATTTTAAATGCTCGTGAGCAGCCCGTGAGAAGCTGAATGTAAGACAATGTGCTTCTTGTATCCTGTTGAGTGTAACAACAAATGAACAAATGTCTTTTTGAAATGTCATTCAGCCTGTAGCCTGAATATCAGTGAAATAAACAATAATGCGCTTTTTTTGCCAAAGCGCCTGTGGTGTCATCATCAAATGATGTTACATTTGGGAACGCAATCAGTTATCAATTTAGACCTTTTGTACTTGTTTCTGTGGTGAGTGTAAGTCACAGAAATTCAAGAAGAAGAACGTTTTGTTCTTTAATAGTATTTACTTGTCTATTAATTTGTAGTATTCTCACAGACTTTTTGCTGTTATTCCACTGAATTTATAAAGCCACCAGAATATTGTGGTTACGCATTTCTTGTTCCAACCTACCATTAAAATATGCACAAATATAGTATGCTGGTTGAGGCTAATGGGTTTGCCTTTTAAAGTCGATTTTCTTTCACAGCTCAACCAAAGTTCTTTATTGAATCCCATTTTCTTACCCTAATGCACATGCACAATGACACAGAAGTCTCAAGCAGGCATCCTGATAAAAAGACTTTTGTACAATTTGCCTTTAGTCCTGTTAGGTCATAAACGACTCCGCTCTGACCACTAAAAATGCCGGATGAGTATTTGCTGTACAAGGGGATTATCTAATAAGAGATGCATTTAGAACCAAGCTAAGGGATCCCCAAAAGCAATTCGTTGGCAATTTAAAATTGGTTCTTGCAAGCTGGGACTGATTGGGTCCTATTTGTTTCTGTCAGGTTGAACTTGTCTTATAATCATCTCCTCAGAAACCAGAACCAGGAGATCAAACCTCACTGAGATCAACACAATGGATCAGACATCAATCCCCTGTGCTTTTGCACTCTCAAAATTGTCTAGGTCTTCTAGGTGAGACCTCATAGTGCCAGAACCAAAATAAATGAAAAAAGCCAAAAATATTTCTATACCAACCTGGCTTCTTTAAAATATGTACATCTGTGCAGTTTTTGTGTGCGTCTTCGCAGTCTGTGAGCTACCAAACAAATCTGCCATCTATGAAAACCCATAGAAATAAGGCTGCGTGATGTTAATGTTCAAAAGCATCAGTTTTCAAATATCCCAGCAAATTAATATTGTTTTGAAGGGCTGTTCTTCGAGTAGTTGTGTGAAAATTACAATTTATAAACCGAATATCTGCAAATTTGTGTGAACAGCAATAAAAGGTCTCTAGTGTTTATTTCTTTTTGGAAACTGCAGTGATATGTACACCAAGGTTGTTCTATACGCTTGTCGTGTCGGATGAATTTATAAAGAAACTAGTTGTTGAGTTCATTAAAATACGTTAAGTATATTTTAAGTAGTGTGCCTGGCTCTGTAGGTCAAGCTTAATTCATTTGTGAAGTAGTTTCATACTGGGAACTGGATGCAAATTTTCAAATTCCTCTGACTCTTCATTACAGCAAAGCTCATCAAACAGTTCAGTTTGAAGCAGGTGTAGGCCCTCTCCTAAGGGAATGCTTCCACTTGTTGTGATCAAGAGGGATAATGTAGGACTACACAATCCTTCAGGAGTGGAACATTTTAGCTATCTGTAGAAAAAAAGTGAGGATGTAGTTTAAAGAGAAAATTGTGCAAGTTGAGAATAGTTATATATATCTATTTGGACCTGAAGGGGTGCAGCATGTAGCAGGATTTTAATGTCGAAAGCGGGAAGGTTGTCAAAGTCACTTATTTTCTCAAGTCCAACAGACCACATGCAGCTTTTAGCACAGCAGTGTCCTCTTCTATTTTTTTTTTTTACTTGTTTATGTCAGCCAGCAGAGTGCCCTGGATTCCCAAAAGGGCTGTTTTTGAAGGCAATACATTTCTGCAGTGTATAAGATCAGTGACCTTTATAATTTATTTCTCTAACCTTATAGGCTTATAAGCTTATACTTATTTATTTTTCTCTCTCTCCGTCCTTGGACTATTGAAAATGTCTTGTTTATTCACTGTTAAGTATTTTGCATTTGATATTTGAATCAGTCGTGTTTACCTACTTAAATCTTTGGTGTGTGTGAAAATGTAAATATTGCTATGGTAACATGCTTCAGATTTGTACACTCATAAAAAGTAAGGTAAGGTTCTTCAAATCAATGCCATGGAGGAACCACAAAGAACCATTCAGTCAGAAGTTTCTTAAGAACCATCACTTTTTACCTTAAGAATCTAACCTAACCATTTAATTCACAAATGCTAAGTCATTCAGAAATGAAGCAACACTAGTTTTGAGAAAGAAAGAATAGTTTACCCCAAAATGAAAATTTGCTCACCCTCAGGACCTCTACGAGATGGTTTCTGCATCAGAAAAGATTTTGAGATATTTTGCACTACATACTTGCTTACTAATGCAGTAAATGGGTGCCGTCAGAATGGAAACCTAAACTGCTTAACATAACATCACTATATGACTACAGGATGAGTAAATTTTGAGCAAACAGATTTTTTCTATTCGGTGACCTATTCCAATTCACACAGGAATGAAATAACACTACTGTTGCTCTGAGACTGTTTTCATTGGGGGAGATAAAAATTGACGAAGTATTGTGTCTAAAACGTTGTTCTTGCTGTATTTACTGTTGTGGCATTGCTTAATTATGATACTATTTCTAAGTAAATGTCGTGTTTTATGCATGCATATAAAGTTGTGCAACATCGACAGCAAAGGTGGTCAATGGTAAATTCTAATTGAATGTAAAATCGTGATTGATTTGTGCTCATACAAACTACATCAAGTGGAAAGGACAGTGTGAGTAACAAATTGATGTTGATACGGTCCTGGCCCTGGACGACAAAATGGCACTGGTTTGTGAGTCGGTGGTTCTTGATGGCATTGATCTCCCTGCGGATCCTTTTGTTCTCTCAGGTAATAAAGCTGCACATTGATTTATTGGCAGCAGACAGCTACCTTTTGCCTGCCTCCCATTCACTGCAGTATCTGGCCCTCCAGAAACCTACAGTGAAGTCCAAGATAAAGTTAGTGTCAAGTTAGCAATGCATCTTCATCGTGAATCACAAGAACATTACAATGTTTACATTGAGGAGATCAAAGAGGCGACACGGCCACTATTGATCAAGCGTTGGCGCATTGCCTAAGAGTGCTTAGTGAAAAAAAAAGCTAACCTACTAAGTTGATGTATGCTCTTTCTTTAATCTTTGTCTGCGCTGGTGAGTTTTCCATCTTCATCAGGGGAACTGCACAGTAAATATAATGCAATGCTCAGTCTTTTCTTTTCCACAGATCTTTCCGTACAAGTACAGCAGAATGATGAATTGTTTGTCAGGCTGCGAGAAAGACCGATTGCCTATGTAATGTTTTGCCATTTCTTATTGTCATATTTGTCATTACAACAACGTGTCAACTCATTTCGGCACAAACTGACAAGCTCTCATTTTACAGGCTCTCGGTGCCGCGCGCAGGTGATTTGTGTATGCATTCTGGCAGTAACTGCTCCCTTGGTCATTTGTGTTCGCAGAGTAATTGCTACAGCGTGGGGTGTTTCACATGTGAAAATGTTGCAGTAGCTGCAATGCGGGTAGATACTCCAAGAAGAGATAAAAGTAGTGATCTTCCCTCTAAGAAGCTTCTTTTCTAGGGAAGCACAAATGGAGAGATTTGAAAGGTGTCTCTAATATCTTGTGCAACTTTTCTTGAAACGTGCAATTTCCTTTTGGCGTATAATCCTTTGACCTTTACATTATGCAGTTTGTGTAAATCGCAGGTAGATTTTCAACAGCCTTGTTGGAAATATACCTTGAATTGAAAAAACATACATCAATCATAATTCTTTTACCGCAATTTAACGTTAAACTTGACACGCTTTATTTTAAGGTCCAATTCTCGCCATTAGCAAACCATCAACTACGAATTTTGCCTCAACAAACTTCTAATTTGCTGTTATTATTATTAGTTAGTAAGGTAGCTTTTGATTAGGATTAGGGATGAAAATCAACTAGTTTATGGTGACCATTGTTCCCTATACCAGAGGTTTACCAAAAACTCCTAGCCATTGCAAGCACAAATGACTTTCTTAGAAAGTCATAAAAATAGTGTTTACAGCTTATATTCTGTGGGGGTTTTGCAGTACAAAATGCTTTTTATACTGCTAAGAAAATATGTAAACTTTGTAAAGGTAAGGCTCATTTTTTTATTGTGCTAGTTCTAGGTAAAAGGTGCAAACATGAAGAGGCGATTGACACTTTTTTGTTGGCATTAACGTAATCTGTCATCATGTGTTAATTCTAACTAATTAGCATTCACACTGTCTAAATAAATGTACTGTTATGAAAGAAAAAAGGGAGAAAAAACTGAACTGAGAAAAAAATAATACTTCTGACAAGCATGAACAGCAAAAATATGCATTATATATGGAGGTGCACAGAATAAGTAAAGCAAAACTCTATACGGTGTATTCACAAAGGCACACTGGATTCCACAATCTTTGTCCCATTTTGGCATCACTGTTACATTCCAGTATAAGGCTCATTTGTAATCATATATATTTTATGTTTTAGAGAAACTGCTTTGTTGTGATGTAACAAAGTGTGTGGTTAAAATAAAGCAATGTTCCAAAAAGA
Organism: Puntigrus tetrazona; assembly: GCF_018831695.1. Classification (NCBI taxonomy): domain Eukaryota; kingdom Metazoa; phylum Chordata; class Actinopteri; order Cypriniformes; family Cyprinidae; genus Puntigrus; species Puntigrus tetrazona. The sequence continues at coordinate 17,345,302 of NC_056704.1, forward strand.
TATGAAAAAATAAAATAAAATAATGAAAACAGAGACCAATACAAACCCTCTATTCCAAATGCTAAAAATAAACAATGTTTAGATGAATCCAGAATATCAATTGAAAACATTTGAACTCAAAACATTGCATATATGTGGCTCTATTGAAAAAAATGAAAAATGTCAAAATTATATCCAAAGACGCCTTCAATTATGACTAATTGGAGAGAGAGAAACAACGTTTTGATAATAATGAATGATCAATAATACAGGAGACACATGTGATATCAGCATAGAAATATGACTAAATCATAATACTCCAATGTTCAGATAATGTACAGGACTTTGTAATGCTTTTAGTAATAAAAAAGAAAAGTGAATTAAAAAATTGCATGAACCTAACAAGCATATAATATAATTACGTTTTCATTATTATTCATATATCATGTCCAATGTATTTATTTCCTCATTAAGTGCACTCAATTGCAAATATAAAATGTGTTTCGTTTTCCAATAAACTAAACTGTCACATAGCAATAAAAATATGCTGATAAATAATGCAACCATTACTCCATTACAACCATGATGTTTAATAACAATTTATCTACAAAATTGACTGACATCACTGTATTCTTTCCAAGGAAAGCGCACTGTCACTGAAGCAAAAGAAAAACAAAATATATATATAAAATTACAAACAAACACTCCATATATTTTTCAAATCTCTTCTTTGAACTCAGTGTACTATACAATAAAAATGAGTCTGTTTTGAGCAAGATGATCCACTAGTGAAAGTAAAGTCACAAAAAAAAACCTGTCATCAGTGTCCAAAAGTGTCTCTATCACTGAAAGTCATTGCAGCTTTGACTTTAACAGTCTACTCTGCATTTTTACAGTTGTTCTATTGCTGTCTGCTGTGATACTTTAGCCGTTAGCTACAGAGTTTAGTGGTCTCATAATCCAGAGAATTGGGGAGACGGGCATTGAAGGACTGGAGCGAGGCATGAATGCGCACTACCTCATTAGCTGTCAGTTTGAGACGGTGCCGTAATAAGCAGGAGAACAGGTCCAGAGGTTGCTGTCCCGGTGGAGAGAGTCGGTTGACCCGGTCTCGGATCTCCAGCAGCTGGAGCAAGGCCGAGTCCTGGGAGCCCTGTGTGTACGGGTAGTCCAGCTGCAGGATCAAGTCCCGGATTGCTTCCGGGTCAAAATGCATACTGTAACCGAACACTTGAATGCTGTTGATCTTCATATACCCCAGATTTCTAGTGGGGTCGGCCATTTCCAAAGGCTCCAGGTAAACACTGTCATTGGCCCCGGTGCCAGGAGTTTTAATGCGGCTCCTCAGGTAAATATGGATGGTCTCAAAGAAGGTCTTCCACTTGTTGCCCAAAGTCAAAGTCCAGTTAAAACATTCTAGCGGAAGGTCCAGCTTAGCAGACTTCCAGTCTGGAAAACTGTTCTCGTTCACAGGAATTAACCAGCTTTCTGAATGGCTCCCTCCGAGGATTGATAAAGAGCGTGGCGCGCAGGTTCCAGAGTGCTGTTTTTCGTAAGGCAAATTTGAAGGGAGATGCCCAAGAGCATATGGACCAGGTTGGATTTGTATTTGTTACTCTTTAGCGTAAGCAGCATTCTCTTCCTCCATGAAGGATCGAACCAGCTATTCAGCCGCATGTCGTTGCTGATGAAGATAGCGTGGACCTCCAAGCGCCGATCAGCTCTCTGTAGGAGGTAGCGTAGCTCCAGATCTTGAAGATCAGTCTCAAAGCCCAGGTAGTTCTCGGTGGAATCTGCCACCATTGGTCGACAGGTTCCTTGACTTAACATGTAGCCGATGTTGCAACTGCCGCAGCGAGTGTGGTTGTCGCTAGCACAAGCGGCGCAGGCGGCACCTTCACCCACAGAGCATGGTGTGGGTACCTGGCAGGAGCTGTGGTCGTATGCACAAATGCAAGTGTGCAGTTCTTCTGAGAAGGATCCTAGCTGGTTGTTCTCTGAGCAGTATAATAAAGACTGGAAGTAGTTCAGCCAATACGACTGTGGCCTAAGATAAGATAAACATCAATATCAGTTAGACTGCCTAAACGATGATTGTTGAGATTAAATTGTCATGTATCCAAAGCCAGTACAGCGGCAGATGGCAAGATTAAAACTAGCACAAACATAATTCTGTTCCACAAAACGTCATCTAAAGACTACAGGCATATACTGTTCCTTTTACTGTTATAAAAAAATTGAAAAACTGTCACTTAGCATCTCTCTCTAACAGTAATTTAGCTCATGTTTATTTTCACAAACCTGTAAATGTTTGCGAAATAAACTTAAAAATAATGCTGCTCTAAACTGCTGGTTCTCAACTGGCGGTTTTGCCAAATCTTGAAAAAGATGATATGCTTTTTTTTTCTGATTAATATGGACAATGAGCATAATGTGCTCGCATTTACAAATGTATGTTTCATTTATTTATTCATAATTATCTCCCTTAAGTTCCTTCTGCATTAATCTGGGTATTTATTGTGCAAATCGTACATTTCTGATTTATGCATTGTTTTGTTAGCTGTGACCTGTTATTAAATGTTTATTAATGTTTCTTTTTTTAATTAACCAATTGTCTAGTTACTATATATACTATAGGATAACACAATAATTAGTGTTAACACAAATGACAAAATGGAAAAAAAAAAAAAAAAAATAGAGAAATCATAAGTTAGAAAAAGTACATTAACTTAAGAAAAAATAAAAATAAAATGTATATATATATATATATATATATATATATATATATATATATATATATATATATATATATATATATATGTGTGTGTGTGTGTGCTGTATGTATATACTTTTTATTTATGAAATATACAATTTATTTTACAGTGCAGTTGGATTACAATATATGCCTACTGCTGTCAGGTCCAAGTAAATGTAATGGCTTTTCTAATTTAAGATCTTTTGAAAGCGCAATAAATCGAATAATTCAACATTACATTATTTCATTTATTTTATTTAATATCGAAATAAATATTGTATTGTGGACCTCATACCACAATAATATAATATTGTGAGATTTTTAAAATCGTTATAAACTATTAAACAATGTTGGTGCTTGGCAGCCGATGTAAAATCTTGGGCCTGAAGCAAAACCAGTTGAGAGCCACTATACAGACTTATTGATTGTGGGTAAACACAAAGTTGTCTCCTCGGAGACAAGAGCACTAGTGCTCCCTTTCACTGAAACACACTGACAAACATCCTCTCGGCAGCCCGTGGAGTCTGAAATGTGGGCCACTCATGAACACAAGTAATAATGATGATAAACACTATGTGAAGAGTTTCTCTGGATACAGTAATTGGGGCATTATTCCATTTCGGAATTAAGTATCAGTGTATTTATCACCACAACAATGAGGAGATAATGAGTCTGTTGTACTCACCTTTCACGCGCGTATGAGATTGATGTGGGGTTGCTTTTGGCACCTCTTGCTGAGGCTGAAGAGCTTGTAAACCACTCGCTGGGCTCGCGGCAGAAGAGACTTTTCATGCTGCTTTCTAGCTGCTCATAAGCACCGTTGAAATACACCATCCAGCGACCACAAATGTTGAATCATCGAGGAGTTGAGAAAGAAATTCTCGCGGCAGCCTCATGAGAAATGTTTGAACTCATCTGTTGAAGAAAAGTACGTTCTCTCAGATATAGAAGCATTGTCATGTAAAGCGTGAGTGAACAGTGGATAAATGCCTGAGCGCACTGCCTTTATACTTCACTCTCCTTGACAATAAGAAGGAATCATTTCAGCGAAGAGACTTTTTTTAAGCGGTTCCTACAGGCGTTTCATTTTAGCTGATGGGGCAGGGCGCTGAATGCCTTTGATGCTCCTATCAGAAGGACACATTTACGATACCTGAGAAAGTATGTACATCTGGCACTTCCTGATAGCTCTAATAACATAAACTTTGAAAGTAATTGAACTCGGGGGATATTTTGGGAAGAGGGAAAAGGATGACAGCGTGGAAGAAAAAAAATCCATGCGTTTAATTTTGCTCAAGCATTAATGGTCACTGTGGGGTGACCTCGACGAGGCAATAATACAGTACCTAAACATTATGCTAAGTGCTTTCATTCATATGCTTGATGAAAGATGCTGGATGGGCAATAAAGCATTTTATGGGTGATTAATTCTGCTCAACATACTGTAAGGCAATATGTTGAGCAGGATCTTTTCTAATCCCACACTGTCTCTGAAGGACATTGTGTGGGGAATGTCAGGATTCACCGAAGTTATTCATATTTATTCACACCAGTGACCAGCGTGACAAAGAAGAGAAATTATACTAGATAAGACTGTGCCGGGTCAACAGGGTAAAAGTTTAACGAATAGTTATTGGCAAAATTCCACAATTAATTATTCACAGTGAATAACTAATAATTATTTGTGTATTACAAGTTTTCAAAAACGTTACATTCAAATATGCAAATGATGCATTATCTAATTAAATATGGACTGATCTGCATCAGTTTCCAGAACGCAATCTGAAAAATCTGATAAAGCCAGGTTCAAAATGATTTTTATCGACACATTAATTTTAAAGTTTCTTAACACAGGATATTTCCTTTTATTACATAAATCAGAAAACTGTAGAGATTTTCTTATCACCATGTTTGTAGGAATAAAACGCTATAGAAATAATGTGAATGATACCATAAACACCTTCAGTAAAACCTTTCAAAATGCAGACTAAAAATTAAGCTGTAAAAATGTTGTGTGTTTTTAAAGAGGTGTCTGGCTCAGTGCAGGAAAAACACCAGATTTATAGAAAATAGGCTTTAAACAAATATACTGTAAATAGAAAACTTCAGTGGCAAATAGATGAGGTTATACGACACACATGGGTACTGTATTTTGGATGTTTTCCTTTCCAACTAGTCTGAAACAATATAGGTTATAAAAGCCTAAAATGACTAGTGTAAAGAAAAAGAGTTTGTCCATCATCAGGATGAATAAGACAGTATTCAATTACATAACTTTATAAACAATCATAATAACTACTAATATTAATGCTGTACAATACAATTCCAAATTAGGCCAAATTAAGTTAATTGTGGTTGCGATTGACATGTGACAGGACCAATGAATAATAAAAGCTAAAGCATTCAATTAAAACATTCTGAATTCAGTCCCTTACCGAATCTTCAAACTCTTTGTAGGTAGAGCCCATGATTCAGAGATTAGCAAGGCTTTCCTCCATGGCCTGGATATCCATGTAGGGCAGTTGCACTCTGGGAACTTGAGTCACATTTGCACCAGCAGTCATTGTCTCGACAGACAATAAACGTTTCCCTCTCCATTGCAGGCAATGTAACTAAGAGCTGCCTGGACAAAGTGTCTCTGAGATAATCTGGCAAAATGACTTGCAAGCCTTCAGTTACAGAGAAAAGAAAGATTGTTATAAAAATACTGGTTACTGATTAAAAGTGGTCTGATAAAAGAGTCACTCGGTAGAAATGCAGTGCCTGCAATTATTGTATTTTTCTGTTCAGCAACATGAAAACACAGCACATGCTAAAAACGCCTTAATGGTGCTTTTGCCATTACAGCAGTTTTGATTCTTTCCAAAACCTAGTGAGTATTCACGCTGTGGACAATAATCAAAACAAATTATAATCAAGCCCAATTCTCTAATGATTTATCCTGTAACAGATAGAGTGTAAAAATCAACTATGCGATATAAATGAGAAGACAAGGTTATACCTGCTGTTATTGTCTTTTACTAAGTTTCATAGTATCAGTTTCCACAAAAAAATATTCATTGGTGCAATTGTTTTCAATATTGATAAAAATAACAAAACCAATTCGACATGTTAGAATGATTCCTGGAGCATCATGTGACACTGAAGACTAGAATAATGGCTGCTGAAAATTCCAGCTTTGCCATCAAAATAAATTATATATTAAATACATTAAATTAGAAAAAGAGTTAGTTAATAATAGTTTAGAATATTGATGTTTTAAGATATATACGTAAGCAAATAAGTGATGAATTAATAAATTAGCATACTTTTTACTTTTCAAGCAAAACTTACGCTTCAGTATTAAATGAATCGTTTCATAATCTGCATTTTCACTTCATTTGTATTTGAAGATATTACTGAGTTTATTTCTGAGATTGCCTTCTCTTGGAGAGGCTACATAATGCACGCTTGCCAACCTTTGAACAACCTTCATGTCAAGAACATGACTATGATGCCTTAAATGCTCCTTTGAGCAGAGCTCTGTAGCTTTTACAGAAAAAATAAGAAGTGCTTCACATAAAAAAAATGCCTATCCACAGAATCAAAATTTGACATACTATATTTGAAAAAACATTTTATACCTTGTAAATGGACTTTGTTCTCAAAGGACTCTGAACCAGCACAGAACCCAGCCCAGAATCAAAGGTTGTCATGAGATTACTGCAGCCTGAAGAGGCTGATCTTGTTTTTCAGTTACCTGGGAAACAAATTTCAGACCACAGAATTAATATTAGTTTCACGTGCGGTTACTGTACCATGGTATTTTACATTAAAACTGTGTTTAATGAACCCCTT